>NW_010188816.1:70573-74643 GCF_000695765.1 Mesitornis unicolor
CAACTCCTGTCCATGCCTGCAAGTGGAGTTGCTGGTGGCACCTGCATATGGGCTGATAGGGCTCTCCCCCAGACTCACAGGTTTTGTGAGCAAGTGAGGATACTGCATGGGGTCAGAGATGCAACTGCAGCCACATGGTGACCCCAGTGTCTTCCTGTTGTCACCTTGTTCTTCTTAGTTTCACAGGAATTGTGTAGCATCCCTAAGGCAGAAGGGGCTCTGTGGAGAAAGCTTAGATTGAGGCTGAGCTTGTCTCTGCAGGACCATCCACACAATAAGCTGCCGAGACCCAAAGGGAAAGGGTCCTAGATAGTGAATGGTCTTGCTTAAAAAGGCAACCAGACCAGGCGTTAAGATTTTGACGGGGCAAAAGAAACACAGCACTGACCTGAGGGAAATGGATTTGACTGCAAAGCAAAAGCCAGGCTTAAGATATCATTGCACCTTGTCAGAGCACCTGGGGCTTAGCACAGAGCAGCGTCCATAAACCTGGGACTCTGCAGTGGTATGGAGCGCAGTGGCCTACCAGCCCTCCCTCTTAGTGTGCCTGGCTGTGGGAGGAGGGGAAAATGTATCAGGATAAGTCTGTCACTGCCAGCATCCATGGGGAATCCCAAGTCTAAAAACCCCACGAAAGTATTTTATATCCCCACCTACAGCAATATTGCAGGCTATAAATTTTGCATGTGGTCACCATACTCTTCCAGAGCGTGTAGGCGGCTGTCAGCTTCCTAATTCTGGATTTATTGGCAGCAATGAGAGGAGAGAGGAGGCTCTTGTCAGGGACCAAGAGGACAAGCTAATTCTTGGTACTTTAAAGGACTCTCCTTTTAGTGGTTGGATGCACAGGAGTCCCCAGAGGCTCCCATGAATGTCACTCTTCCCAAACCTAAAGATGATCCACCTCTGCAAGCAATCTCCTCATGTTTCTAGTACAACCCACCCCTCAGCTTCCCTCCCTCTCTCATACCCACATACTAAATGGTCACTCTGCAGCAGTACCCTCACAGCCACTGATAAGGATCTCAGGCAGAGCAATCAGGCCAAACTCTTATCTCCTTGCAGGGAGACAATTTCCCAGGACGACATCTGAACTCTGAAGCAGAAAAGGAAGACTTTGGGAGAAATGGCAGTGATGGGCTACAGCTGTGCTCTGCCTGGAGCCTAGACACATCAGAAGCCAGCAAGTCCCACCTGCCAGAGGTGGGAAGCCCAAATAAGGGCCTCCAAGGACCCCATCTTCATTTTTAGGACTCCTTTGGTCCCCACACACCCTCATTTTCCAATGCAAAGTAGTAGTAGAGACTGCAAACCCTTAAGCTGGAGTCGCCAGCATATTCTTCTGTAGCCAGTTGAAAGGTACAGCAGGATTTTGCTGGAGCAAGACAGCAGACCCAGAGTGAGTCTGTGGCTCTGTTGACTTCAGATACACACCTCCACTCCTCCAAGCTCTCCCCTCCTGCAGCACAGAAAGAGATCCTAGTATTCATCTGTACCACCTTCTTTCTGCTGTGGTAGGAGTCTAAAGCACTGTGGAAGGGCAGCAGGTAATGATGCTGCTCACAGGTTGATTCCAGCTCCTGGGTCTCCAGATCACAACTACAGGTGCCAGGCTAAGATTTTGTATTAAATAAATGTTTCCTCACTGTCCTCCATGGATTTTAGCATTTCTTTCAGAAACAAGAGGGGATGGCATCCATAGGGACCTTGACAGGCTTGACAGGTGGGCCCGAGAAAACTTCCTGAAGTTCAACAAGGCCAAGTGCAAGGTCCTATACATGGGTCAGGGCAATACCAAGCACAAATACAGGTTGGACGGAGAATGGAGCAGCCTTGAGGAGAAGGTCTTGTGGGTATTGGTTGATGAGAAGCTCAACATGAGCCAACATAGTGCACTTATAGCCCAGAAAGCCAACTGTATCCCTGCATTAAAAAAAGCATGACTCCTTGGTTGAGGGAAGTGCCCCTTTACTCTGCTCTCATTGGACCCCACCTGGAGTACTGCATCCAACTCTGGGGCCCTCAATTTAAGAAGGACATGGACCTGTTGGAGCAAGTCCAGAGGAGGGCCACGAAGATTACTAGGAGGCTGGAGCACCTCCCCTACCAGGCCAGTCTGAGAGTTGGGGTTGTTCCGCCTGGAGAAAAGAAGGCTCCAGGGAGACCTTATAGAAGCCTTCCAGCACTTAAAGGGGGCCTACAGGAAAGATGTGGGGGTGTCCTCATCAGGGAGAGTAGTGATAGGACAAGGGGTAATGGTTTTAAACTGGAGGAGGGTAGATTTAGATTAGATACTAGGAAGAAATTCTTCACTGTGAGAGCACAGTGGACTAGATGATCTTTCAAGGTCCCTTCCAACTCCTAATATTCTGTGATTCTGTGATTCTGTTAAATTCTTCACTGTGAGAGCAGTGAGACACTGGCACAGGTTGCCCACGCAAGTTGTGGATACCCCCTCCCTGGCAGTGTTCAAGGCCAGGTTGGACAGGGCTTTGGGCAACCTGGTCTGGTGGGAGGTGTCCCTGCCCATGGCAGGGGGTTGGACTAGATGAGCTTTAAGGTCCCTTCCAACACAAACCATTCTGTGATCCTATGATATGATGCTATGATTGATTGTCGTAAGTATGAAAAGAAAAAATGTCTTGATCTGGAGTGCTCTTCTGTGAAAGCCAGGCAAGAAAACACTTCCAAAGAAAGGAAGAGCAAGAAAACCCAGAACTGTTTCCTTACATTATTCACATGCACTTCTGCTACCTAAAGACAGTCAAGCTCAGTTCAAGTGTCTCACATTGTGCAAACATGTGAGCATCTGGCACAAGTGCTTAACTTACACGGTGCTGGCGTGAGTGGAACTCTTGCATCCAGCAAAGAGCAACAAGTATTATGCCGTATAAATAAGTGACAGCTTTGGAAATGAATTCATTTAAAAAGAGCCTGTCAGCTTGAAACCTAGCCACTTTGCAAAAAAAGCATTTCAAAACATTTTCAGGTTGATATCTTCCCTGAATTTTCCCCATCACTCTTACCATCTCATTTTTCTATCATTTGAACGTGCTCCCTCTTGTTCTGTTGTGAATAATCCACAGACATCAGAACTAAATAGCTACAGAGGAAAACCAATCATCTCTGCAGATTTACACGATAAAACAAAACAAGGAATGTGTCACAATTGAGGGAAAAACTAAGAGAAATCAACATGAATATAGCTGGTCAAATAATTGTTTCACAAACCAAAGAGGGAAGGCAGAAGAGGATGTTAAGTGGCTTTATCCTTGTAAAGCAATTATCTGACATACCTGCAATAAAATTGAGCCTCATCTGTTTACCAGGACAAGTCCAATGAAAGACCCCTGAACTGACGCAGAGTTGCGCTATTATAATGCAGGGAGTTTTTTTTGTTGCTGATGAACAGCACAGCTTAGAGATACCTTCAACATGCTATGCCTTGGTGCAGGAAACTGGGTTTTCACAGCGCTGTCTGCAGCAGCACTGATTGCAAGTGAAAGGGTCTCAAAAGGCTTTTTTGCATTTCCCACTTTGGCTTCATCCAGTGCTAAAAAATGAGTCTGCTTAAGCATATCTCACAGTTATCTCTTTCACATCGTCTGTAAAATGTTAATGTAATATGTTCCCATTTAGAAAACCCTTTGCAAAGCAAAAGCCACGTGAAGCAGACTCTGTAGACAGGAGTGGCGCTCAAATTAATCTAACGTGGAAGAAGGAGGAATAGCAAACTTTTGCAAAAGGCACAGCGAAATCCGCCCGGTGCAAGGGACCCCATTTGCCGTGTGGGCAGGCAGCATGATTAGCGATGGGCGACACCGTCCACCCTGGTGCCAGGGAGCTTCTCGGTTCTATTCGACGAACCAGGCAAGATGTGACTCACGCAGTTTGGTTTGCAGAAGAAGGAGGACCATCTGCTAGTCATGAGCAGATGACAAATTCACTGCATTGCGTCTTGTCGCTACTTCCAAATTTGTAAGTAAACACATTTTGTAACTCCTCTCAGAATATCTGAGAGCTTCGATAACGGAAAACTTTAAATTTATGTAACGCATGGGGCTGGGGGG
>NW_010188817.1:0-6787 GCF_000695765.1 Mesitornis unicolor
CTGACATCCTGGGATGCTGTGATTCTGTGATCTCCAATGGCCTCTGGGTCGCTTCGGTTGGCCAAGACGGAGCCTCACCCCCCCAAGGCTGCACAGCTGGGAGTCCATCCCTGGGTGCGCAGGGTGAGGACATCAGCAAGTCCTGGTACCCTGCTAGGCTGCGTCTGCTCTGCCAAATTAAGCTTGGAAAGGAAAAAATGGGTGGCAAAAGCTGTGTGTGCTGTGCAACTGCTCTGGTCATGCAGGTGGTGGTGCTGGCCCCAGTTAGCAGGGTGATGGTGGGGTGCAGGTTTGGTAGAAAGACAAAGACCGAGCACCTCTGCTTGCTAAGGAGCAATGTGTATTTTTCAGCTGACGACCACCCCTGGTCTAACCCTAATTTTGGGAAGAGTTTTCATACTGAATCTTAAATTTTCTGTGAAGGAGCTGCTGGGTGTTGTGGCAGTCCGAGTGCTTGTGACCATGCTAGAAATAAGTGTCCCCATCAGCCGCCACCTGCCCTGACCCTCTTTGCCCAGGGATAAAAGTCATCGGTTTGGCTCAATGTCCCTGAATTGGCCAAAGGAGGGGATGCGATCTCCAGAGCAATCCATCTGTGCTCCTGTTTGGAGACCGAACCCAAAACCATGTTCCCATGAGGGCTCTCCCTTCCTGCTCTCCCACCCAAACTGACTCTGCTGCGGGACGTTCTGCGGGGCAGCCTTTTCCTGTCCCTTAAGAAATGCAATGTTTTTCTGGGAAGACTGAGCTCTCTAGGAGGCCGTGCACTTTTTGATGCTGTTTCCCTCCAGCCCTGGTGCCTGTCTGGGTGCCTGCACTTTGCATTTATAGCATTTATAAATCATTTATAGCATTTTCTGTACTTTACAAGCTCATGACACAGGAACAGGACTGAGCTGCAAACACTCACGGTGTGGCACAGGTTTGAAAACACAGATGTTATTTCTCTGGGTACCCTGGGGACACAGACAAGTCACTGCTACAACCACTAAAAGCACCCATGGGGGCTGAGCCTCAGCATTTCCCAGAGTGCAGTCAGGCAGAAGACCCAATTTTGTGCGAATTCTCCAGCTGGCACATTCCCAGTTGCTTGCACCCAACCAGCTGCAGTTTGGGGTCTGAGATACCAAAAATGACAGGACTAGCGGGGAAGCCAGAGCTGCTCAGCCTGAAAGATGGATTCATCTCATGCTCCCCATAAACATTGCTGGAAATAAGCCTTGAAAGGGGGCTGACCCGATTCTCACAGCTCCGGTGATGGGGCAACGGTGAGGGAGTTGGTGCTGGCTTAGTAAGCTCTGAAAGCTTTTCCAAAACCAGAGAAGGAGCGATGGGGGAAGACAGCCGACAGCCATCTCTGGTTGGAAAAGACCTTGAAGATCATTGACTCCAACCACATTCAGAGGAGTATTTGAGGAGGGTGGTGCATCGCTGCGGGGCTGTGGTGCATGGGAGGGGAGAGGGGTGACTGGGGGTCTCAGCAGAGCTGGAGGGGCACCAGGGAGCAGCCGGGGGGGCTGGAGGAGATGGCCCCAAACACATCTGGTCCCAGGGCATGCTGCTGGCATGTGGATGTTGCAAGGTGGCAGGAAAGGACCAGGGCATCTCCTCCCACCAGGCTGTGGACCAGCACCTGCCCCTGGCCAGTGGCCCCACAGTGACGAGCCCACGCGGCGCTGCCCGGGAGACCGTCCTTTAATGCTGCACGGGTACATCTCAGGCTGTGCCGAAGGATGGGGGGGTGGGAGGACCAGCAGCCATCTCTGGGGCATCTCTGCAGTGGTGGGAAGGGAGGGATGGCCGGTGGCCCCTTGTAGGCAGCATGGCCTGTGCAGGTGACACCAGGGAGCTGCTGTGTAGGGGCCGTGCAGGAGCAGGGCTGATGGCAGAGTTGAGATAAAGAAGCTGCGATCTCCTTCCCACACGCTTGTCCATGCATTTCAGCTTGGTGGCGAATTCACAGCAGGGGCAAAAAGAGCACAGTGGGGCAGCAAGGGAAAGGAAGGCAGCAGCAGGGGTGGGGAGGGTCTTCTTCCAGATGCTCCTGTGGGAAAGAAACAGAGCAGGGCAGTGGGGCAGAAGAGGTGTTTCGGGGCTGAAGGTGGTGCCAGCGATGCCCACGCTGTGCAGGATGAGCGTGGTGAGGGCAGCAGACCCCAGGGAGCCAGGAGGATGAGCAGCTGGCAGGGGCGGCGTGGGGGGACGTGGGGGACAGGCACCCATCAAGGGCAGGGTGGAAGATGGGGTGCGTGATGCCTTTATCTGCAATGAGGGGAAGTGGTTTTTGTCTCTGCCCAGTCACAAGCACAGATCGGGGATGCTGCAGGGAGCACGGGGCAGCGCAGGGATGGAGGAGTGGTCCCTACCTCTCACTGGCCCGTGGGGGACTTGGCGGCGTCAAACATCTTCTTCCGCCCCTCCATTCCCGACATGGCCTCCACGTTCTTGCGCCAGTCGCCCACTTCCACGGGGCGCTCCTATGGACGGGTGTTGTGATGGCTGTGTCATGGGGCAGCCGGCACCCCCAAACTGTCCCCCCCCATGGCACAGAGCCCCAGCCCGGTGTGCAGGATGTATGGAGAAGCTGCCCCATTGCAAACGCCCTTCCCTCCTCTGCTGTGTGTCCCGAAAGATGGAGCCAGACAAGAAGACAGCAGACAGGGAGGTCTGGATTCACGTGCATACCTCTAAAGCCTGGCTAAGATGCATTAATGCACAGAAATCCCATAAAATTTCTTCAAGAGGGAGAAACCAACACATGGGACTTACGTTGGATTTACACCAGCAAACTGCGGCAAATGCAAGCAAAAACACTTTCTGCAGAGAAAGCCCACATAAAACCCATCTCCACCTTCTCCATGCTTTTGGAAGGGACTGGGATTGCTGGTGGCAGCCGCTTGCAGAGCAGAAAGGGGAGATGAGCAGTCCTGGGAGCGTGCCCAGGTGCCTGCGCTGCCAACCCACAGGCATTCATAGATTACAAACCGTGCCCCGAAACCGTCTCACGACATCTAACATAAACCCAGGTCTATTCACCACCTGGCGTCGAGAAATGTAAACACAACTTTCTATCCAAAGGACTGAAAATCTGCCATACTAGTAACAGGGGGAAAGAAGTAAAAATAAACTAAAATTGAGATTCTCATCCAATCTGCTGAGCTGGGACTAAAAGTTAAAACCCATTTGGGGAGAGGCTCTAGGAAAGGGACACAGCTCCTGCAGCCAGGAAGCCTGCACACCCCAGGCAGGCTTGGGGATCGCTCCCACCTCTGGTGCTGGGACTTTCCCCTCTCGCATCTCTGCAAAGCTGGTGTGAACTGGGCCAGTTATCTCAGGCTGAGTGAGAGTGCTGGGCTCGCTCCAACTTATCTAACTTGGGTCTGGGAGTTCCCTGGGTGTTTTCTGAGCGTGATTGCACCCAACAGGACCAAAGACCAAACTCTGCGAGTGCAGTTTGACAGACGCGCCAAGGGGGCTTCAGCTGAAAGACCCTCACGTGCTCTGGGAGGGAAGAGCATCATGGATGCAGCCCTAAATCTCTCTTGTCATCATTCATCGGTTACCTGGCCCAGCCAAACTGCACCCACATGGTCCTACAATGCATCGCAATGGGCAGTGCCTCACAGCGACTGCCCCGTGCTGTTTCTGAGGCCAACAAGGGATGAACACCACACACAGGCTTCTCAGGGGACCTTGGAGAAACACAAGGGCATCCCTAGGAGGCGTCTCCATCTCTGGCCATTAGGAGAGCTACCCACCTTCTCCGTGTCCTCCTTCTTGACAGACTTCAGGTTGGCTCTCAGGTCCATGGACACCTTGTGCTTGGAGCCCAGCAGAGCCCGCAGCATGGCATCGGCAGAGACGCGGACTCGGCGCAGGGGAGGGCGCTTGAACTTTCCTCGGAGATCGAGCACTTTGATCTTCAGATCTTTAATCTGCAGGTTGAGGGAAGGAGGAGGAGTGGGAGGCCATTGCATGGCAGCCTTGCAGCAGCCAAGGCTCCAAGCAAAAGTATCTGCCACCACCGAGCCCCAGCATCAGCGCCTCTCCTGCAGCATGAGGACCACCTTAACCAAGGGGTTGTTCACTGAGCACAAAGCTGCTGTCACTGCCTGGCCCCAGCCCACTCAGATGGCAGCTGTGCCATGACAAGAAGCTCTCAGACCCACACAAGGTGACCAGGAGAGTGAGGACGTTGCCCGTGAACCCCATGGACAGTTTGAGTAGGGTGATGCAGGGCAAATACTAACCCTTAATGGCCTCAAGTTGTGCCAGGGGAGGGTTAGATTGGATATAAGGAAAAATTTCTTTCCTGAAAGAGTGGTCCAGCACTGGAAGGGGCTGCCCAGGGCAGTGGTGGAGTCCCCATCCCTGGAAGGGTTCAAGAAGCCTTGGATGTGGCACTTGGGGACATGGTTTAGTGGCCATGGTGGGGTTGGGTTGATGGTTGGACTTGATGGCCTTAGGGATCTCTTCCAACCTTAAAGATTCTGTGATTCTGTGATTCTTAGACAACGCTGGTGCGTGTCCCACATCCCACCTCAGCCCAGTCCATGGCAGACCCCAAGCTACATCTGGGAGGGAGTTAATGTCCATCCTGCCTCCTACCTCCCGAGTGTTATGGTTGCATTTCGCTTCGATGTCGTATCTCTCTTCATCCACAATCTCAACCTTCTCATGCAGCTCCCTGCACAGGTCCTGGAGGCCAAGCACAACAGGAGGGCAGTGAGTGAGGCCCCTCCATGCTCCCAAAGAGCTCACTCCACCCCCAGACCTGAGAAATACCTGGAGCTGGCTCAAGGAGAGACCACTGGTGTGCAGTGGTGCGATCCGCTCGGACAGGTATCTTTCCTTCTCTGCCTGCTTGTCCACGATCTCCTGGTCCCACTCCTCCTTCGCTTTTGCCAGCATCAAACTCTGTGAGCACAAAAAAATGGCAGAGGTGTGAACGGGCTCCTCTGTTCATAGGATCATGGAATGAACCACAGAAAGTGCTGGGTTGGAAGGGACCCTTACAGCTCCTCCAGTCCAACCCTGCAGGGAGCAGGGACATCTTGAACCACATCAGGTTGCTCACAGCCCCAGCAAGCCTGGCCTTGAACATCTCCAGGGATGGGGCCTGCACCACCTCTGGGCAACCTGTGCCAGTGACCGACCACCTCATGGGGAAGAGCTTTTTCCTCACATCCAACCTAAATCTGCCCTTTCCCAGTTTAAAACCGTTACCCCTCATACCATCACTCCATCCCTTGTAAAAAGTCCCTCCGCAGCTCTCCTGCAGCCCCTTCAGGGGTTGCTTAAAGGTTCCCCCAGAGCCTTCTCCTCTCCAGGCTGAACAACCCCAGCCCTGTCAGCCTGTTCTTACAGCAGAGCTACTCCAGTCCTTGGATCATTTTTGTGGCCCTGTGTTCCCCCTGAGCCTCCACCGTGCTGCTGCAACACACATCAAAAACTCCCTGCACCTTTCATGTGGTAGCCCTGGGGGCAGCGGGAGCAGCACGGCCAGGGGTACCACAGGGCTGTGGTGGTGGTGGGCCCCAGTGATGCTGAATCAGCACTTTCTTTGCACCACTTTGCTCTGCTGTGGCAGTACGGGATTATCCCAGCCACAGCCCAGGGAGCTGTGCTGCAGAGCACAAACACGAGGGCTGTGGATTTGGAGCAGGAGGTGTCAGAGTCAGCAAAGGGGAGGTGAGGGGAGGTTTGTTTGGTGTAGGGGCCACAAAGCCCACATGAGTGAGGATTTTTTGAGAAGACGAGAGGTGGGAACGGGAGCTGCTCCCCAAGGCCCATTCCTCTGCCACTCCTCATCGCTGTCCCACCGACCACGCACCCCAACCCGGCTCCTTTTCCCCAGCAAGAGAAACCCCAGGGAGTTTCCACCCCTCAGGACTCACCTTCAAGAGGAGTTTGCGGGAGGCTGTGATCTTGGATTTTCTCTAGGGGAAAGGGGAGAGAAAAATAAATAAAAAAATCCCTTTGAAAGCAAACTCACAGCAAATGCAGAGCAGCATCGCGATTGCTCCCGAAAGAAACGGCACTTACCTCCCTGCAGGCAGGCGCGTTCAGAGAGGAGCAATGGGGAACAAGAGAAGAGAAAGGGACATCAGTGAATAAGTCAAAAAGAGGTGGCAGTCAAGAAAAGCATCTCATGTGATTGCAGTTATTTTCCTTATTTCTCTATCTAAGTGAGATGCAATTCAGCCAGGTGTGAGGTGACAGTGCTGTCTGACAGGCAGTGGGTGCTCGGAAAACCCAAACACCACTCAGACGTGGCAGTGAGCTGTCACAGTGCCCATAGGGCCAGCCCCAGCTCCGTCCCTACGATGTGGACCACAACACCCTCACCCATGGGCTTCCCTGCACAGCCAGAGCCTTGAGGATGCTCAGGTCCTGTTCAGGTTTGGAGCATCTCCGTGTCATTGTTTGGTGAAAGCCTCACAGGGAGCTTTCTTCCTTCTGTTCATGCCATGTTATATTTGTATGACAGGCAATGAAGAGCTTCACGGCAAAGTGCATCGTTCTGCCCGCCTCAGATCCCTATTTCAGGATCCAGGAAAGCTCCAAGGTTTGAATTAGGACATTGAAATCGCTAATAATTTTTATTTAAAGATAGTTTTTGCAAGGGGAATGTCACAGAGGTCTCGACTGCAAGCTCTACAGGCACGAGGAGCCCAGCAGCCAGGTGAGGATTTAGCAAAATCTGAGTGAAACTTGTGCTACTTACGGCTCCGGCATTGTGGTAGTGTGCTGTTAGCCTGAGAAATAAGAAAAAATTATTACAAAA
>NW_010188818.1:0-1113 GCF_000695765.1 Mesitornis unicolor
TTCTGTGAAATGTGTTAGATCAAGCAAAAAGGGCAAAACCCTCACCAGGACTAGCCACAGCTATGAATAGTTTGACTTCTTCTTTGCTCTTCTTCTGGTCTTACCCCTGCTGTGGAGACAGCAGGAGGATAAAGGTGGGAAGAAAGTAGTCACAACAAATAGACTGGCTTTCTGCAGTGTTCAAGATGGAAACTCATCTGAGCTCTGGGAGAAATCCAAGCCTGTTTGTCTGACTATCCACACTTGTTTTTTTTGAGTCATTTTGGATCGAAATAAGAAATACATTGTTAGTGCAATAACCCTAGACAAACACCTTGGCAGGCAAGACTGTTTTTGAGATGTCTCTTCTGGCTCTCAGTAGCCCTTGGGAAAGATGTAGTGTTCCTTGATTCTGATAATTATAGCCCAAATTATTATATCTTACCCTCCCCTACTGCTGTTCCTCCCTGCTTATGCCATGGTCAAATACAATAGTTCAGTTACGGCTGATTTGAATTTTAAATGCAATCACAGGGGCACTTGCTCCTTGTTTCCCTCTTAGTAGATGCCACCTCATCTCCCTCTGTCAGTTTGCTTAAAACTTTAATTCTTTAATTCCCATGTTCTGGTATTCTCTGCCTTTCATTATTCAGTCTCTACTGTTCAAATGCCTGACTTTTGGGTCAAGGAATGTGCTGCCGTCGGGTGATGCTACCTTGAGCATCACCCCAAAATGCTGTTATCTTCTGTCAGTTGAGTTAGGAGGCATTAACCAACATGTTACTGTGACCCCTAACTGGCAAGGGTAAGTGATTAAGGAGGGTTTCCCAAGCAGGTTTTCACAAAGGCAATAGATTAGGAAACTTCAGTTGTCAGAAAGCACTGAAAGGTAAAAGCTCTGTAGCTGCTTGCAAGGAGCTTAATTTCCCCTATTCATTTCCATGTACTTGGATGTTGTCATCTCTTCTGTAAAAGCTGGGGGCTTTAAGCCATTTGTAGTTTATTGGAATTAATTTACAGTGGAAACTGGATGAAGTTTCTGCCCTCAGTGCTAGAAGATGAAGATGCTGTGATGGGTCAGTGTGGGAGCAGATGCAGATTGTGGGACCTGCTTTGCTGGGTCCTATTCCTGCT
>NW_010188818.1:1144-66181 GCF_000695765.1 Mesitornis unicolor
GTGGGCAGGCAGGAATTTTAACTTACTAGTTAGCACTTGACCCTGTGCTTTCCTATCGTAACTCTCCCCATCCACCTCTTTCCTATTGCACCCTGTTTCCTTGCATTAGAGGAGGAAACTGAGTGGGAGAGAGAAACCTGGAGGGAATTCCCTGTGCTGAGCTGGATGGTGCCAACCTGAAATCTTCAGGAAGACAGGGGTGGGTTTAGGAGCCCCTGAGAGTGGACACTTCTTTGCTGGAGAAGGACAGAGGTGCTCTTAGCAGCAGCATTTTGCAACTTTGCAGTGACCTGTAGTCCCAGTTGAAGCACATCGATGCTTTTCCAGCTAAAAATCTTTGCTGGTGTCAGCATTGAACTCTTTCTTCTTTTCCTCTTGCCAGGGGCCTCTTCTGGCAGGTGATGGCAAGGCTTCAAGCCGGACACCTTTCCTTCCCTCTGTACCCTGAAGGGGGTCAATAAATCTGCTTCAAATCACCTTACAAACCAAGCGTGAACTTGTGACAATTCCAATATGGTCTGTGTGTGGCTTGTTAAAGCTCCTGATGCCTCCAGGAGCGACAGACGTCTGACCCGATCAATAGCTCGGCTGCCCTTTGCTGCTGCAAACAAGGCAAGGCACCTTCTGTGAATACAGAGCCAGCAAATAATTACCCTTGTTGTGGTGCTTTCTGGACACTGGTGCTTGCCCCCGCGGTAATGAAAATCCATTTGCAGCAGCAGTTAAGTTTGCAGTATTGACTTCCCGCTCTCCCTTCTGATTCTCATATTTATTTAGATTCAGCAGTGGCTTGAGATTGTCCAGCAGTAAATTTGGAGGGGAGATGATCTGGAAGATAATTAACAAGCTGAATGTTGACATGGGTGGATTTTATCCCATCTTCAGTACTGATAACTTTGTTTTTTGTCTGTTCAGGTTAAGCTTCATAAACTGATGGGAGCTTAGTGCAGGAGGTGGGCTGGCCAGGCTGGGGATTTCCTGCCTGCATTTTTCCATGCCCTGGATGGCAGAGACTTGGGAAAAGAGATTTTCTGGGCAGGAAATGGTGAGGAAGGGCAGGGTGGGGAGAGGTGGAATGGGAAAGAGCTGGAGGAGACAGCAGGAAGTCCTAGGACAACTAAGAAACTGGCTGGAAAAGTAGTGGATCGGGGTCACTGGGGGACTGCTTGGAGCTACCATCTGGAATGGCTCTGTCCTTTGAACCAAACTTAGATTTACATCTTAAAAAGCTTACATTAAGGTGCTGGAGAACAAAAAGGCACCAAAAGAGTCTAGATACAGGTATCTCTTGCATCCTTCAGCCAGATTCCAGATGAAGAGTTGCTGGGCTCTGGATGTGCGTCTTGGATCCCAGCAATTTGAAAAGTGGGTTATTACCATAAGCGGATGATCCCACTGTTTTTCCTAAGAAAAGGTAATAAGAACTGATGTTCTAAATTATTCTCATCTCCCTTTTGGCATGCACTGGATTTTGAACAGGCTGCCTCTCTTAATGCAGATGCACCAGCAACTACAAGGGATGCAATCCTTTGCTGCAAAGCCTGCTAATGCTTGTAACCAAAGTGATGAGGACTCAGTGACAGGACCTGTGCTGTCCATCCTAGGCAGGAGCACGGCTGCTTCACCTGCTGCAAACTCTGCCCTTGCAACTGCGGCTCGAGGGGACCCCGAAGCAAAGGGTTTGAGTTTTATTTTTTTAAATGTATTTTTCTTTCCTGCTCATAGTTAAAAAGGGCCTGGAGGAAACCTGCTGCTGGGTGATCAATAATGCAGTGTTTGAACGCAGCAGGGTCTACACCTGAAGTGATAACGTCCTGTGGGACTGGCAGGGCTTTGAAGGATGAGTGGTGTTAAGCAACCTCAAGTCTACCAGAGCGTGTACAGGTGTGGGTGGTTGGGCCAGAGAGTTGGAGCCCTGACTGGAGTCAAGTAAATATGAATTTGGAGATGGCAGACAACGCTGGTGGGCTGGGAATGGAAGATCCAGTGGGTGACACAAAGATGTGGGGGTTTAGTTTAGTCTAGTTTTGTTTTCTTTTTGTTTTTCTTCTCTTCCCTCTGGATGTTTTGGGGAGGGATGGAGGAGGTATCTGAGCAGGAAAATGAAACCAGTGATTTTGGTAATGACTGCTGACTTTGCAGAGTTTAGGTGCTGCAATTTCTCCGTGATTTCAGGTGGTGCTAGGTAGCAGTTATGGGAAAGACTAAGTATTGATAGTCAAGATAGTATTTTCTTAGGTCCAACCTGCTCTTAACACTTTTTCAAGCATCCTGTCTCCAGTTATTTTGAAACAAAGCCCATGATTTATTCCTTCTCCAGCCTGTACTTGTCATGCTTCTCATCCCAGCTCTGCACAGACCTTGTTTCTCCATTGAAGAGGAGCGTGCGGCACTGACTGCAGCCCCAGCACTGCCTTGTGGTGTGTGACAAATGGGTGAGCTCAGAGGAAGATGATTTCTGAAATGAGAATGGATTTTTCAAATTGAAAAATCTTTGCCATGGGTCCATCGGTCACTGTTAGGGAGGTGCTGGGGAAAACGGTGGCTGAAACAACAGTGAGATGATGCCTTGTGGGTGCTCATTTGTGCTTTCAGTGCTGTGTATTCCCTGTGAGTTTGATAAAGAGTCGTCACGGAGCAGCAAGGGCAAAGCATGGTCTGATTTTGTGGCAACTTCCAAGTAACTCCAGGGTGTTGCTACATAGTCTTGCAGCAGCACATGAGTGCTCAATGACCTTTCCCACTCAATTTCTGAGGTCCGGTTCCTATTTCTACTGACTTCTTGCAGCTGCACAGCACTGCAATCTCAAAGAGTAGGTGTAGGAAGGAGCCACTGGCTTGCAGGGGATGCTTCTCTGTTTTAAGATGGGAAGGAAATCATCCTCACCCACTCCTTGACATGAAGGTAAAGGCTTCAGAGGTGCCTGAGAAGCCCTTTAGAAGATGAGACATGGGGCTCATGAAGCTGCTGAGTCCTATGGGAGCAGGGAGGATGGGCTGGAGCTCAGCCTGGTGTTGATGGCTCCTGCAGCAGCATCCATCAAAGCTGGGAAGGGTTATCCACTGCTTTCATGGGATACCCAAAGCGGCTTTACAGCACTGACACAATCTGGGACTCCAACTCCCTCCTTGCAGCCCAAAATACAACATACAGCTCCCACTGACCTGGAGGAGGTGCGGAAGAGTGTGGATACTCCTTGAATAAGGTGTAAGGATCCTTTCTGCTTCTCCTAAAGGCTTTCTGGTGGTCTGAACAGCCCCTTCTATAATCCTGTAACTCTTTGAGAGATTTGTGTGCTTGTATGCATATATTCTAGTGTTTCTCTGTAGACCCACAGTAGTAATTTGGTAAACAGAGAATAACCAGGATCTGAAGTATTCTGGGCCTGGCCAGCTGTAATTTGCTATGGGTAATCACTATTCTGCTGCTTTTCTCTGCTAGGACTGAAAGCGCTGTGAATTTAGAGTAGGAATCAATTAAACAGCAAATAGGTTTCTTTGTCAAAATCAATTAAGTCCTCCTCACAGCCAGCATAATGGTCTCCCTGGAATTTCATATTCGGCTCTGCCATTCCTTCAGTAGCTTTTGCTGGATAATGTTGATGTTTTATAGCTTGATTTAAATCATATGGATCAATGCATATGCATACCTTATTTGGGTTTTCAATTACAACCATATATTTAGCCTAAATGAATTATCCAGGTTATAGCCGCAGCTACACAGAGAATTTTTCATAATGCCCAATTCAATTTTTGCTTCCTCTGTAAGCATAAATGATTTCTTTGGAGAGTAGGATCATTAAGGTTGTTTCGCCCTTCTTGCTGTAATACTCATTTTCCAAATGGGTTGGACCAGAAGTTTTTGAACATCAACCTGTGGATTCTGGCCTGTACTTCTGGACCTATTGCATTTGGATTTTAAAACAGATCCTTTTCCCTGACTACTCTGCCTCTGACTAACCAGAGTCTGTCTGCATTTCTAAATCCCCAGATACCTTTAAGAATATACCCTTAGCACGCCTGAGTTTCTGTGCTGCTGCTGAAAGCAGGACTTTGGCTCCTAAATCTCCAAAGTGCCTTTAGTTGTCCATATATTTTTCCACAGATAAAATATACCCAGTTCCTCTCTGGGAAAGCAAAACTGTTCTGACTGTTAAACCAAGCTGTGGCTTGTCCTTAAATCAGAAGATATAAGTCTAAAGTTTGTTTATTTTCTTGGGTGTGCTCTATTCTTAACAATATTAAAGAATTGTCTTTGTGGTTTATGATGTTCTTGCTGTTGATCCCTGTGCCTACCACACTGTGTTCCCCTGTGCATTTCAAATATATCTGAATTCTTAGTGTTACCTTTGTGAAACACTTCTGAAAGTTAACACTTCTTGCCAGGCTGCTTTGAGTTGTTTGACTGTCAGATTGTGGGTACAAAACCCATCAGCCACTCATAGCCTATTTAGTTAAAAATAAATGGTTACTGTAGGTAGTTTATGTGTTTCCTGTTGTCATCCAGGGGAGCTCTGTGTGCAGACCAGACCCTGCCAGCAGTGGAAAACAAGCTGCAAAAATAAGAAATTTCACTTGGATTTTATAGTGTTGGAAACTTAGACGCTAAGAGGTCCAGAATAATAGAGTTACCTTGAATTTGCTTTAACTCTGGGCTTCAAAACTGATAAATAAGGTGGTAATTACTGAAATGGTGTGAATGATTTATTTCTCTATATGACAACCAAACCAAAACTTCTTTAGGAAAAAAAACAACTTGTTGAGCTTTGGAAAGCTGGAGCACCAACACACTCCCCATCCTCCCCAAAATGCAAATCTTAACCACTTCATGTGGTTGAATGCACAGGTTTTTTTCCATTTAATGCAAAACTTTTCATGCTGAAAATGCAGGCCTGGGGTTATGAGTGCCATGAGAAGTTGGTGTCATCTGAGTTTCCTTTCTGCTTGAGGGGATTTAAGGGATCAGGCGTCTGCCCAGGGAAGTGCCCTGACCAGCGGCAGCCCAAGGAGACAGCCTGCATGGTAAATGTGGCTTTTTTCAGCACTGAAGTTCTGTATAAACAATTAAGTGTTCCCCGAAGCAAGCCCGCTTCCCAAGCGGCTGTTCTTACCTCCAGGCTAATGAGCCTTTCTCAAGCTTTTGCTCTTGAATTTAATAACTACCTAAAAATAATAAATAAAATGTCTTTGTGGCTGTGAAAAATGCCAACAGCAAGGAGAGAAGAGCCCCTTTCCTGGAGGGGACAGGGCTCAGCCAGGGATCAAAATCACATCCAATCTCTTCCAAAGCCAGAGCAGGGACAAGTATAGCATCTTGCCTGTCACAGGGCTCCTCCCCATCCCAGGAGGTTTTAATCCACCTCCTCTCACCAGGGATGCTGTTCTGCTTAGCAGTTTTCGAGACCTGTATAGAGGATGATGAGATGGTTCACCAGCATTTTACTGTCTTTGCTCTAGTAAGATTTAATCCCTTAAGTGGAACAATTTAAGGAAGAAAGATGCGAAGTGCTCACCTTGTGCTTTGGGGCAGGTTGTGGTAGAGGTTCAGGATGGGAGGGAGGTGGAACTGAGCTCCCGGTGTCCCAGCTGAGCATTCCCAGCCTCTGCGATGGTGGGCGAAAAGGTGATAGTTCAGTTCAAGAAGGACAGGAACTGCTGGAGAGAGTCCAGCGTAGGGCTACAAAGATGATCAAGGGAGTGGAGCATCTCCCTTCTGAGGAGCGGCTGAGGGAGCTGGGGCTCTTTAGTTTGCAGAAGAGGAGACTGAGGGGAGACCTCATTCATGGTTATAAATATTTAAAGGGTGAGTGTCACGAGGATGGAGCCAGGCTCTTCTTGGTGACAAACAATGATAAGACAAGGGGTAACGGGCACAAACTGGAACACAGGAGGTTCCACTTCAATTGGAGAAGAAACTTCTTCTCAGTGAGGGTGACAGAGCACTGGCCCAGGCTGCCCAGAGAGGTTGTGGAGTCTCCTTCTCTGCAGACATTCAAAACCCGCCTGGACGCCTTCCTGTGTAACCTCATCTGGGTGTTCCTGCTGCGGCAGGGGGATTGGACTGGATGAGCTTTTGAGGTCCCTTCCAATCCCTAACGGTCTGGGATTCTGTGTGATATGTTACCCTATTTTTTGAGTTAGCCTTCCTTGGTTCCCCTGTCTTTCCCCCAACATTTTTCCTCTAGCAGATTTGCTGCTAATTAGGGAAAAGGAAGATCACCTTTTGGGGACTATTTTACTGTGAACTGTGGGAGTGGGAGAAATGCAGAGGTTTTTCCTCACCATGTGAGTTACTCCGTTATTGCTGCTGTGAGATCAAGGCATTGGTTTAATGTCCTAAATTCCCACGTGCTGGTGACTGGGGGGTGTTCAGGTTCATGCCTGCATCATTGCATGACTTTCCCTTTTTCATTTGTATGACCCATTTTCAGACCTCTGAAAAGTCTCTGCTATCTGTTAATTTAATAATGGCCTCATGTTGTAACACGTATGCTTTAATTGAGCAATTTTCCACTTCCCATCATAGAATCTATTTAATCTGTCAATATAATGCCTATTTTTTTTCAGGTTCTTTCAAAACCAGTGGCATGGTTACAATAACTTCATTTTAAGCCTGGTGCTACACATTAAACATAAAACCCCTGATGTCTGAAACTATTTTGAAAGATCTTAAATATTAAAGTAATGCATCCTTATTCTTACAAGGTGGCAGGCTTGATGGTGCAATTATCTAGTTTATTAGTTATTATCTGGCCTACTTAATGTGAAAACTCTTCTTCAAATGGTATGAACTGATGCAAATATAAATTGAGATTTGTCAGGTTTCTTTTATGACCACTGCCACTTTTGAAGGGAGGGGGGGAAGAAACCCCAAAAAACTCCAGCAGGATGCCAGATGTAGGGGATATTACCTGAAAAACTGAATTATTTCAGCACAATGCTGTCTGTGTTCATGCAGCTCTTCTGGTCTCTACACTCAGCTGAAGCTCATCTTAGATGAGCAAATAAATTTGCTTTCTTGTTTCCTGCAGACATTCAGAATATATTTATTGTATGGAGTCAGGTTTATTTTATGACCACTGCCACTTTTGAAGGAGGGGGAAAGAAACCCCAAAAAACTCCAGCAGGATGCCAGATGTAGGGGATATTACCTGAAAAACTGAATTATTTCAGCACAATGCTGTCTGTGTTCATGCAGCTCTTCTGGTCTCTACACTCAGCTGAAGCTCATCTTAGATGAGCAAATAAATTTGCTTTCTTGTTTCCTGCAGACATTCAGAATATATTTATTGTATGGAGAATACACGGCTTTATTTTACTTCAGAGCATCAGCTATATTTAAATTTTTTAAAATGAAATCTCTCTCAGCTATAGGTTGTGTTGGTCAGGAAAGGTCAGCAGTAACAGTGACAACCTCATTAAAGCCTCTTGCGGTACGTCATTCCCATTTCCTTGTGAAGGTATTCCCTTTGGATAGCTCATAAAGTTTCACATAAAGTTTTTCATAAACACACCAAGGGCCATTAATGTACCACAAAGACTGAGCTGTATTTTTAACCATCAGTGCTACTGATCCACAGTTCCTACTTGGCCTCATCCTTTTGCTTCCTTCATCTCTGGTGGATGCCTGCATCCTCCCAGAAGCATTCACAGCTCATTATCATTGCTGTTGGTATTATCCGCATCGCCACTTGCCTTTCTGAAAACAAAAAACTGCGGAAAACCAATGTGCCCATAGCTCTCCATCAGCTGCTGGGCCTTCCGTGACACATTGGGAAGGAGTCATAGAATCACAGAGTCTTAGGTGTTGGAAGGGCCCTGGAAAGCTCCCCCAGTGCAACCCCTGCCACAGCAGGATCACCAGAGCAGTCACACAGGAACACGGCCAGGGCTTTGGGTGTCTCCACACAAGGACACTCCACAACCTCTCTGGGCAGCCTGGGCCATGCTCCAGAACCCTCACACTCACAAACTGTGGCCTCATCTTCAGCTTGAACCTCCTGTGCTCCAGCTTGGGACCATTGCCCCTTGTCCTGGCATTGGCCATCCCAGAGCAGAGCCTGGCTCCTTCCTCCTGACACTGCCCTTTCCAAATGGATCCCCAGGAATGAGGGCACCCCTCAGTCTCCTCTGCTCCAAGCTCAAGAGCCCCAGCTCCCTCAGCTGCTGCTCATAAAGGAGATGCTCCACTCAAGGAGTCCTTTAGCCTTAGTGAAAAATTGTGAGTCTAAATCCATGTTCTTCACCATTTAAAGCCTATGGATGGCAGTAGGCACCCTATAGCAATGGGTTGTCTCCCTTATTTTAGGCAAATATGACAAATAGTTGTCATCCCAACTGTTTTATTCAGCCAAGGTGACCAAATCAGCATCTGGCTTCAACAGCTGTAAGTCAGGACTGTTTACTCTCATCCTAAGAACTGATCTTGGTCTAAATGGACTTATTCAACGTTGTTGTGCAACATCTTACCCCTCCCAGTCATTCTGGTGTCTCCCTTTCCACTGCCCTGCAGAAAGTGTGTGCATTTTGGGTCCTTTTGTAGCAGTGGTTTGAAGGACGGTGAAGGGTTTTGCTGGAAAGCTGTGGGAAAAGTTGGAATCAAATGCAGATTTCCCCAGCAAAAGGGAAGCAAGCATTGGGTCATGCTTCCTCTTTAGCAATGTGAGTTCAGGGTTTGCAACTCTGAACTCTCCCGGGATGAAAGTGAATATAAAATGTGACAGTTATTATAAACTCTCTCAGCAAACTTGAACTTGCCCAAATGTCTGTTCGTAAGCTTATAAGAAATGAATTCCAAATAATTGCTTTATGACCTTTGTATTAGTAGATTTTTCTGCAGTAATTGACTTTACAGAAAAATACGTCTGTCAGCTTAGCAAGGAGTTTACACCCAGCCCACTGCTAGGAAAATTACAGGATTCTGTATGTGAAAGCGTCTTTAACAGAACGATTTTAAAAGAAAATCAGCCCTGACAATGCTGCAATTACGAGCACCCCCTCGGGCTAATCTAGCTAACAAAGTGTTTAATGCTGGGTGAGTTTTCCTCTAGGATTTGGATACATCCTGGAGGAGTCTGAGGAGAAATACGCAGTGTAGGTGTATGCGTTTGCTTAGGGTTAGATTGGTGAAGGCGTGCAGGTATTTGTAATTTGAGGTTGAAATTTTGGATTGTCACTTCCTCCAGTGGATCTCAGGGGCGCAAATATGCAAGAAACGACACTGTTTGTCTCCCCCAAATCCCAGAGGAACTCAAATTTCTGCCTGCAGGCATGGGTGTAACAGCTGGGACTGAATCCACGGAATGGACTTGCTGTTAAGTTAGAAGTAGTAAAGTAGTTAAAATAGTATTTCAAAGAGCAGAAAAGATACAGGAAAATCTCTAAGTCTGAAAAGCCACTGTCTGAAGAGAAGCTTGGGTTGCGTTTCCAGTCTATTAACACCAGAGCCCTTCATTTAGCCATTTTCACCTGATCTGAAAATCTTATAGTAAAATTTTAGACAATTTTGAAATGCTACTTTTAAATTTTTTGGGTCAGAAAAGGATTGCAGAAGAAAATCAGTTACAGAAACCTGAAATTCCGAATGTAGGGCCATATAGGGATTACAGGAAACCCCAAAGAAATGTCTGGTTTTCGGTCCCAAATCTACGCACGTTGACTACTCCTGTACTGCTGTATTAGGAAGGCTCATCCAGGATCTTTCCAGAAAGCTCATTGAGCAAACAGTTGAATTTAATTAACTTTTCTTAAACATTTTCAATCAACCCTTATTCAAACACGTTCCAGGCACCGTGGGAAAACTGATGCTTAAACCACTGAGGGAACACCTCTAGGGAAAAGCGTGCTCCAACTCCATCTATATGGTCTTTTTTTAAAGCAAACAAGGAAACGGTGAAGTTGTGCTGAACGTAAACACATTGAGACCTGAAAAATCAATTTCTTGGGTAGTTACGAAGAGTCTTTCTCTCGTTCATAACAAAGCCAAGATTAACTGGAGAATACTGTTTGTTAACGAAAAAAGCAAACCACAAGCTTTTTCATGGATTTTCTAATAATTACCATTCTGGCTCAGTAAATCAACGACTGAGCAGCTTAATGAGGAGGTGTTTGTGGTAGGACCAGCTTAGCAGCTGGGATGGACCAGTTGGGCAAGGGATAGTCCCTACAGCATCCCAATGACTTCTGTAGTGAGGGCTGGGGCAGCACGAGCACTGTGAAAGTTTTTAGGGCTTTTTGCATCTTGAGGGCTGGAAATATTGCAATGGTACAGCCTCAGCCTTTGCTTTTCTTCCCATTCATAAAAGGAACCTCAGTTTGACCAAGTTAGCTGTAGCTATCCAATGTTTCACTTTCTTCCTCATGTTCGGGGCTATTGCAGATATAACAGAAAGGGACAAATATACTGTCTAAACATTAAAGCTGCCTCTGTTTTGGAGCATATTTAAGGCACCTGCACAATTTCCCCACATCTGCTCACCCATTCCTATAAGCATATTGAAGGTTTCATGTGCTGAAACAGGAATACAAATGGCGTCAAAATATCGGCAAACCTCCAAAACCCCGGGGATCTGATATGAGATGAAAATTTAGAGGAAGTAATAACAAAAGTGAAAGAACTTTGCTTGCAGTCTGATATTTGTAATTTAATCTCGAGGTTTTTGCAAATATGTAATTTGTGGAGTAGACTCTTTGTTAAATCAGAGCATCTCAACATTTTAATGCATTGAAACGGCCCCTCTGAGACCTCACCTGCATCCTTTTCAAATTCTTCCACATGCCTCTCTCAGCAGAAAATACAATTAGGAAAAAGCTGTGAGTTTGAAAAGGTGTCGCAATAAAATAAAAAAAGACCTCGGGAAGGCTTTGGAAGCTTGATAGTAATGAAATCTACTGCAGAAAAGAAAATCAATGCTGCTATCTTTATATATCAACATAAACATTTATATTTCATTACACCAACGAGAAGGACAGACTGTAATGAATCAAGAGGGATTTCGGGGGTGGAATGAAGACGAAAAGGCCCAGCTTGTCAGTGTTCCCGTCTCGTGAAGGATAACCCTGTCTCTCCAAAACACTGTAAATCTTTCACCCTAAGAGCCTTCGCAGCCCGAAGCAGGAAGAAGATCAGACCTCTGGCAACTACTCATGGCCAAATTGCTTCCACTTCGGTAGCTCTCTAATGGGGAATATCGATTGGGATTTCTGTAGAGAGGTGAGCAGGGCTGGAGGTGTGCAGATCCCTGGCACCTGGGTGCTCCTTCTTGCCAGAGGTGGGATCCAGATGTTCTTTGGGACAGCAGTCTCTGGGATGGGGGGTGCCCTGACACCCCTAGGCTGCTGGGGAGGTGGATCTGTAGAGGTCCCAATGGACCAGACCTACCAGCACTCCTTGCATCCACATGGACAAGAAGGGCTCAGGAGCTCCCCAAGGGCTCAACCCCACCAAGCAGTGGTGCAGGATGGGTCCAAGTCAGGGTAGGACCAAGCTCAGTGATGTCCTGAGTAAAGGAGCTGCGATGCCCTCATCCTTCTCCAAGGTATCCCTAAAACACCCCTCTGAGGTATCCCTAGGATACCTACAAACATAATTTGAGGGTTTTTCCAACTAGATACAGTGCAAACACCACCTGAATGACAAACGTGCTCGTGAATGTATGTTTCCAATTTATACGGTCTTTTGAACAATCCCACAGATCCCTCTTTTTAGCCCTTAGCTGTAGACATTAAGAGGAATTCAAGATACACACCTCCATCAGCCTTCGGGAAACAAGCTGTTCTTCACCCCAGAGCAAAAATAAATAAGGTTATTTGTGTAGCAACTAGGATTTCTTGAACTGGAAGTAGACCTGACTACTTATTATTCAATATATCTGCATTTGTAATTCACTAATCCTTTATTTAGAAAGATTTGGGTGGTGGGGACGGTACCTTGAGACTCAAATGACCTCCCCACCGCTGATAACATTTTGCAAACAAAGCAAAACGTTCCTGACTACTCTGTATAGTCTGGATGCCCTTCACATAACAAGTCAACAAACATGAGGAAGCAATGAATACATTTGCAGAAAATGGGTTTGGATCATGGACGGAAGGACTAAATCACTGAATAATGTATTAATTCTACCAGCTCTAATGCGAATGAGGAAAGAGAGATTTAGATCTATGAGCAGGTCAGGCATCAGAAATTTTAGTTTGCGCAGAGTTTGGAGCACAGAACATAGACTCCACTCCATTTCAATCAAAAATAATCTTATTAATTTATCTTTTAAATCGCATGGAAATATACCAAGGGTTTTTTTGTAGCTATTGCAGACTAAAACTGCTCTTCTTGACAGCACAAACTTTGCAGTGCCTTCCCCATAGTTTGGGGACAACGTTTGGAGCACAGGAGGATGGGGCTGCTACATGGTGGAAGGGTGAGAGTCGACAGGTTGGAACAAAGGAAATCCTCAGTAGATAGAAGGAAAAACAATAACCCTGAGGGTGATCAAGCACTGAATGAGGGGTGCAGAGAGGTGGTGAGACATTAAAAACTCAACTGGGCAAAGCTTTGGATGTGCTGCTGGACTTGGTTCAAGCAGGAGGTTGGACCATGGCCCTCCAGCAGATGTGATGCTGTGATTCGGGTCCAACCATCAGCGCATCAGGAAGGGCAGTTTTGAGGCAAAGGACAGCGATGGAGCTCTTGAAGAACCTTGCTGAGGCTTTGACCGTGCTACGAAAGCCGCAGCACTTTGTCACGTAAAGTCACACGTGTCTGCAGGGCAGGCACTGAATGCACTGAGGGAATAGTCACAATAGCTCCCAGGACCACAAGTGTTCATGAAAACTTGCCAATCGCAGATGAGTAACCAGCCCTCTTCCTCTGTGATATATGGGAAGTCTGTTTTCTCAGTGTGTTAAGGATCTAATTTTCATTGCCTAGGGCATTTTTATTTCAGTGTTTTTCCACCTTTGGGATACCTGGTGATTTTTCTCCACCCCCTTCAGGCTGCTCCCTCCTCGTCCCCACTCTTTGCTCTCCTTCAGCCCCTATGGCTCTGGGAGCACCACGGCCCTTTGCGCTCTGTGTTGCTGAAGGTTTCTCCTCCACAGTTGCCTGGAGCAAAGCAGGAGGGGCTCTAGGGACCCGTGTTGGCTGTCAGTGATAGTTTGGGAACTGCTGTTGTAGCTCTTGCTCGACATTTGGATCAACAATAGCTCAGAGGCTTGCAAACCACTGCCGTCCCGCACAGCTCCTCCATCAATGTTATCAGAGCTGTTTCAGAAAAAGCCAAGCTCTGACAGCACTGGCACTTATCTTCCAGGATCTGCCTGGCAGTGCTTGAAGGCACCCAAAATTGCCTTCTCTTTAACTGTCCCCTCTCTCTTTCTAAATAAATGTGACATCTCTTTCACTCCTCCGGGCTGGAAACTTTCTTTTCTCTCCGGGTAGCTTCTCTCTTTGACTCCAAGGTCTCAGGATGCTTTGGGAATAAAGAGGCCAACAAATTAGATTGGTTTCACCTCGTGGATGAGCCTGCAGCTGGGATATTGGGGTTTTGTGTGCTGCAGTTTAATTTCTTTCTCATCCTGTAAGCTGTGCAATCTCTTCCCGGTTCTTATCCCTGAGAGCAATGTCAGGATGCTCCCTCTGCTCTGACTTTGTTAACTTCCCTAAGTCTGAAGGGAGAGGACAATAGAAAAAGGTTGGGGCTCTTCGCAGCCCAACAGCTTGCATTGATTTTCTCTCTGAAGGATTTGCAAGCAGCCCTGCTGGGGATCCAATTTTGAGGTTTGGTGAAATCTCAGTTTCTTCTTTGCAGCAAATGAACAGCTGTAACATCAGCAGGAGTTAATTTCCTACCTCCAGGACAAACATCCCTTGACCCCATTGATCTTGAATGAAGGTGGTCCAGACTGCACACAGGTGAGCCCTCCTCTTCCTCCAAACCATGCCTGGCTCTCGGTGAAGAGCAGATGGAGACTCCATGAGAGCTCCCAGATGGAGCAGCAAATCCATCCAGAACCCTCTTCCTGCATCATTTTAGCTATCTCAGATGTATGTACTGAAAATATAAATAAATCAGAATACATATGTTTTTTTTAAAGCCAGGTTTCTGAAGGTGTTGACATGCACACACAGTGCACCCCATAGCTCCAGCGCTGTGTTCCCCAGCCATAAATGCAGATGCTTGGGAAAAGGCTGTGGAAGAGGCTGGAACTGAGCTGGGTTTTCACCAGAGTCAGCTCCATCTCACCATTCCCTTTCCCTTTCCCTTTCCCTTTCCTTTCCCTTTCCTTTCCCTTTCCCTTTCCCTTTCCCTTTCCCTTTCCCTTTCCCTTTTCCTTTCCCCTTCCCTTTCCCTTTCCCCTTCCCCTTCCCTTCCCTTCCCTTCCCTTCCCTTCCCTTCCCTTCCCTTCCCTTCCCTTCCCTTCCCTTCCCTCTCCCATCTCCCATCTCCCATCTCCCATCTCCCATCTCCCATCTCCCATCTCCCATCTCCCATCTCCCATCTCCCATCTCCCATCTCCCATCTCCCATCTCCCATCTCCCATCTCCCATCTCCCATCTCCCATCTCCCATCTCCCATCTCCCATCTCCTCTATTTTATGCCAAAAAGACCCAGTTTGTTCCTCTTTTTTTTTTGGTATGTCCTGTTATCTAGACTTCTGAACAACACATAAGTATCAGGAATGCATTTAGCAGCCTTGGTCCTGCAGAAAATTAAATTTGTATAATAAGAGATTTTCCTTCATGGTATCACTACCAAGTTAGCTGAGCTTCAGTGAAAATTACTGCAAATACGTGCAACTGTTGTTAGCAGCATGGCCTAAACCTTTCTTCAGCTCTAGCGCAGGGACTTTATTCCACTAAGGTCTAACTAGAGAGAGGGGTTTCAAAGCTTGAGTTATTCTGCTTCTGAATTTAATGAGCGCAAAAACGCTACACGTTGCAAAATACGCCAAAGGATCTACCCGTAACTAGTTTTGCATGGCAAAGCTATGCACAGAAATATTGAATGATGCTCGTGCTATTCTTCACGGGATTAGGAGAGTCAGGCAGGTGGAAATGCTCACCATGGAGCCCCAGGTTTGGTTTCTGTTAAAGTGGGTTTGCTAATGAGGGGCTCTTCTTGTTTTTACCGAGATTCACTGCTGAAGAGCTGAGTAACAAGAGGGCTGGAATGGACCCTAGGTACAAAACAAAGTCTGGAAATATCCTAGAAATAATGAGCTTGAAGATCACTTTGGACCCACAATCCTAGAGACAAATATATGCAGCTCAGACTGAGTGCTTTGCTAAGGAGCAAATTGTAAACAATATATTTTTGGAGTTAAAAATTATTCTAATTTAATGATATCAGTTCAGTCAGTGTTAGGAAGTAAATCAGTGTGTGAGTAGTAAAACAATAATGTACTTAAACCTAAATTATTAGTAAACAAATCAGTCTGGTAGGCAAGGAATGCGTGATACATTATTCATTTCTATTATCCAAAACACTTCACTAGCTCTGAGAGTCTGGCGATAAAGTATTCAGAATACAGTACCCACCATCCCCGAAAACAGTCTCTAATGTGATATTAAAGTTAAAAGAGAAGTGAAGTATATTCCCCCAAAGCAAGGTATTTGAGTAATCCTGGAATGAATCCATCTCATGGTTCTTTTCAAAGCTGGGTTTATTTTTTTTTAACTAAAGCACATTCATTACCTCCCGAATGAGAAATGTTCCCCGCTCGGGTCCCTTCCCAACCCGTGAATTTCTCCCAAGACATCTCAGTAATGCATGAGTGGATGCGATGCCAGCCCGGCCCTGCTGCCTCCCTCCATCCCACTGGGAGAACTGGGAAGGGCTGAGCCAGACCCCGGCTCCCTTCCCACCCCATCAGCCAGGGCCATCTCCAGCCTTCCCAGAAGATAAAATCCACAAGAGGATGCAAAAAGACTTTTTCTGGCCAGTTTTTGCCCTCATTCCTGTTGCCGCGTTGGGATGGGCAGTAGTGGGAGCAGAGCAAAATCTGTGGGAGCAGAAGAGGAGCGATGGGGAAGGGGTTTAGTGCCCTGCACAAAAGGGACGTGAGAGGACAAGGCCCAGGTCATGGGTGATCCTCACAGGGAGCATCTCAGGGGGTTTTAAGCAGTGGAAGAGAAATTGCTCTGGATGAGACATCCAGATCCTGCTCCAATGATCCTGGGGAGAGCGCTTCTCTGTCAAACCCTGCAGGTCTGGTCTGAAGGAGGTGATCACCACAGTGATTTATTGCTTGTCTCCTGCAGCCTGGTTTTATAGCAGGATGTAAAAAAGTGTCAACTTCTGATGATGATTTCACTCACCTTGTGCTGTAAAAACGGCTTTGTTTCCCAGCAAGGAGGCCAGAATGTGCAGAAGTAAAGATGCCGGTCAGAAGCCTTCATTGCAAATGCAAGTGGCTGGAGTCAGAGGGGATCTGAGCAGACCTTTGTGGTAAGTAAAACAGAGGACCACTGGGGCAGGGCAGCAAGGACTGGTACCGAAAAACTGTTACAGTTTTGGGGTAGGGACATTGATTATGTCACTGGAACCCTCTTCTGTCAGTGGAGTAACTGTGCTTTACTACCAGACTTTGAGGTTTAATAACCCAGCTTGCTCAGAAGCACATCATGTGTGATATTCTGTAATGCTGTTTTTTATAAAGTAGCTGTTTCCTTTAGATAAAATTAATTGGTTTCATGCCGAAGAAGAGGGAGATTGAGCGACCCTTGGTGCTGAGAGGTTAACCTGCGCGATCGCTGCTTCATCAGTGAGGGCAACAGGGATGTTTCTCTGTGGGTTTTTCTGACTCTCTGCGGAGGAGAAGGCTGATGGGACCTCAGGAGCAGACCAGTCCTTCCCCACAGCTGGGGCTGCTGTTGGGGCTCAGGTTCTTAATCTGCTGTAAAGGATTTTCAGTTTGCTTGTGCCAGGAGCTAAGCGAGCTTAACAGGAAAACAGGGGTGATGGAAGCATGGGAGTGCTCCTGCTTTCAGGGGATATACAACATGATGTCATCATTCATGATGCACAAACCTGCCTGACTCTTCCCCCAAACCAGGACACCCTGAAAGCTTCTAAAAGCAGGTATTTCTCCAATGCCGTGCCCTCATCGAAACACAAACCCCACAGGCCCCATGCAGCCCTCCCCTGCTGTGCCTCACCTGCCTGTGTGTGACTGTGAGTGTTTTGCCCCTCGGTTTTGTGGTGAGGAGGAAACCCATGAACACCAAATGAGAAAACAGTGATGATTGTGGCATCTCAGGAAAGAAAAGGACTGTTTTTAAGAGGATGGATGAGTGACTGAGCTGCCATCTCAGATCCTCTGCAATGCATCCTTGCTGCCTGTCAGTGTTGGGACTGTGAGACCCAGGGAGTGTGCACTTGCCAGGAAACAACAGGGCATCCAACCCAGCTGCAAAGACATCATCTGAAATAACACTTGACATAAAGCACCCTCAGAATTGAGACGTTCTTGCTATGTACACTCTTCAGTAGAGACATTAGCCTCCAAGTACATTAAAATATATGACGGCTGATCTCTGTTATGACATTTACCTTCATGACTTTAGGAACAGAGGAAGAAATCATAGCTGGATCTACATGTCAGAAAAAATCAGTCATCAAATATTTTATCTGTGCAATGAACAGAATATGTATTTTTTTTTCTTCCATAGCTAAACTTTAGAGAATAAAATCACTTTCCATGCTGGCTGTGAAATGCTAAGACCCTGAAAAGATGAGGCCAGAGACTCTCTCTAGGAACTGCAATGTGTGTGCAGCATCTCGCCTCTCCTGCTTGTGCAAGGATCTGATCCCAAAGGTGCTCTGACCGCATGGGCAACAACCTGGGCAACCATGTGCTCTGGGTACATGTGTGAGATGCCCAAAACATGATCAGGCCATGCCCATGGTGAGTGGGGTTGAATGAGGTAGAGAAGAGACAAGGGCTCAGCTCCTGCCCTTTCCTTGACCAGTTTCCCTCCAGCAGCTGTAAACCAATATTCCAATTTCTGCAGCAGTTTTGTCCTCCACCTTGAGCACACACATGGGCACAACTTCCTCCATAAAATGTGGATCCCTGGACTGCAGCTGCCCTTGGGTCCTGGCACAGCAGGTTTTGACCTGGGTTTTGATGCTGCTTTTCCTTCTTACAACCCTTGGAGACTTCTTGTTCCAGTGCAACTTTCACGTTTAACTAAAGAAAAGTGGGGGAAAAAACCCAAAAACCTAGAGGACACAGAAGCAGAATAATGCAGAGAAGGTCGGTGTGGCCATGTGTCCAACCAACACCTTCCAGGAGCTGATGACTGCCTTGGGACCTGGCGTAGGGACACGATCAAGTGCGCTGTGTCCCTGGGAATACAAATCAGCAGCACACTCGCAAAGACAACCAAAACATCGATTTATTTATTATGTCATCGATATAATAGCTCACTGTTCCCTGTTGCCAAGGCTTGCTGCAACACCTGATGTGATTTACCTCTTATGAGTTTGTTCCAACCTACGTGCTACAAGTCTGGGGTAAATGTAAGTGCTTGTGCTCGGAAAGGTTGGGATGAAAGACTTGGTGTCCTCACTCGATTTATGATATTGTGGGTCTATAATATTGTTTTCCCCCTTGTATTAAATTTCTGGCTGATACATCATTAAATTCAAGAACAAGGGCATGATAAAGGTGAAAAGGTAAGAAAAAAGCTCGACGCAAGGGCTGCTTGTGCAGAAACCTCGTGTGCCTGCCCAAACTTTGCTGGCCCATGGCTTTCTCATGGCTGTTGTCCTCTGTTGCTGTGCAATGCCCATCCGCTCTCATGCTATAGGTCAGGGGTATGGGAGAAACAAGTGCTGGGCAGGGTTTGGATGTGTCCCTTGGGAGAGAGAAAGGGCAGCCAAAGGCAAAGGAGTTGGGAAATGCTCCCAGGTTGGATTCTGTGGTTTGCTGGCAGGGTTTGCTGCTTGCTTGCACGCTTGTCTTTATTACCATCCATTTATCACATGAAAAATCAGCGAGAATGTGTTGCTCTGCTGGCGTTGCTGGCTTGTGCAGGGCATCGCAGGGTCACAGCTGTGAGCAGGTAAAGGCAGTGGGGAGCTTTCCAAGTGAGTAATTTTTTATTAGAAATCATGACACAGAGAGAGCAACATTTTCCATCCTCCACCCAGGCTTTTGGCATCAGGCCTGTGAGGAGGTTTGGGCCATGCTTGGTTTCTGAGTGGAGATTAAACTCATGTCCTAAGTAGATCTTAATTTATTTGGTGGAGTGAAAGCCATGGGCAGGGACCAGGCAAGTGCATGGGGCTGCTCTGGCCTCTCCCAAGGGCAATGGGCTCCAGTGCTGCGGTAGGGATGTGTAGGCAACGCTTTCTAAACAGCCATGGAGCTTTAGCAGAGGTTGGCTTCAAAAGAGATAGATGGTCCCTTAGGAGCCCTGAGAGGTTCCTCCCACAAAGCTGGAATGAAAGGGTCCCTCCCGAAATACCAGGCAGCTCACACGTTTGTCCTTTGGATGAGAGAGAATGGCTGGGAGATGGTTGGGAGTCCCTGGGACAAGAGGACAGTGCTATCATGAGGCTTCTTTCTTACTTTGCTTCACAGCAGTCTGTAATTAGGCTTTCTGCACACATCCTGCTTCCAGACTTGCTTGTGGATAAAACTGACCTTTAAAATAGAGAATTGAGATATCCAAGGGGCTGGCCATCTCCAGGACTGGACTGCAGGTGAACATTAATCTAAGATACATACATTTTTTATGCTACAGCTTAAAACCTCTACTTGCCTGCACCATTTCCTTTTTCCCCTGGCTGGGGTTCAGTGTCCAGCTTGTTCCTATACCCAGCAGAAACACTGAGAGACTAATGTCACCATGACCGAGGCCAGACGGGCATCTCATGGCTCATGTGCCTGGGTGCGGGGATGGCTATGGACAAATCCCTTCTCTTCTCCACAGTGAGAAAAATAAACTGAAAATGAGTGGAAATGGCAGAGTCCCAGCCTGCACCAGTTCCCCTGCATGGTTGTTCAGCATGGAGATGGAGAAATGGGTCCTACAAACTGAGCTGATCGATTTGTGCTGCTCACAGAGTGCAAGGAAGAGCCAGAGCATCTTTACATCCCCAGCATCAGCCACAGGGGTGGGCAACAGAGTGAGAACCTTCCAGCAAACAGCGCTTTTATGCCACATTCTGCAGTAAATCATCACCTTTTTAATAGAGTTGCTGTTGGAGTGGTGATGGAAACATAAAAGGAAAAAAAAAATTAAAATCCTTGTGTTGCATTTTGCTGTAATGAAGGGCTGCTAATTGTTTGCGCCCGATGTGCGCTCGTGTTTATGTTACTATTTCGTTACACAGCTCCTAAATTAAGTTGGCTCTAAAACAAATCCTCCTAAGCAGCCCCTGCGTGGCCTCCTTGGGTGGCTGCACCTCGGCTGCTGATTTAGCACACGCACGTCTCCCGCTCCCTGCGTGCAGGCGCTATTGATTAACGCTTAATTATGAAACCGGTGTTTGTTCTGGGGGCAAGGAGGATGCTCAACGGGGAAGCCTCTGGGCAACAAGCTACTTAAAAGAGCCTTGAATGCGACTGTGGGGGGGATTGGTCCCTAAAAGGGATCTGTTTGTGTTAATCCTTCCCTTCTCTGGCTTCACCTTTACAGCCTCTTCCATCAGTCCGTTCCCTTGCTCTCCTCTTAGCCAGGTGGTTCACCTTTTATATCTGAATGGCAAAGAGATATGATTAAGGAAAGGGTTTTCTGCTTTATGTCCAGACCAGAAAAGTACAATAAAATGCTTTTTTTCCAAGCAAATGATGCTGTGATCGGGGCAGGAGGGGTTTGCACCGGTTTATCTGCAGGATCAACACAGTTCCTGACGTGGGGAGCTCCTAAATGCTGCTAGACTGATGTCCATTACAGCATTTCCCACTGCCTATGAAATAGCCATCCTATGGATAAAGCATCACTGACCAGCGAAAGGGGGGAGGCTGTTTTGTACCATTAACCCCATCACAGAGAACAGAGCAAAATGTGGGATAACCCAAGCACCGTGGGACCTAACTTGCCAATGTCTGCTCTAGAGGAGTTCAATCAAAGCAGAAGTTGGTGTTGACACTGCAGTGGAGAAATGCTGCATTAAAGCAGGAAATAGCCAATGTGCATTGCAAATGAAGAGGTTTTTCATTTGTGTTCTAAAGGAGGAGGAAAAATGCCGCCAAGCCTGGTTAATAACACAGGAAAGCTCTTGTGGCTATCGGGGATCTTCAGCTCTAATCCCCTCTGATAACAGTAAATTGAACCAGCAACTCTGCTGAGGTTTTTCTGTAGCTGAATCATACCCATATAATAAGAGAAATGGGCACTGCCTCTCCTATTTACCATTTCTTCATTTAAATAAGTTTTTGAACTGCACTGCTCTTCCTTCAGAGACACCTGATTTACTGCATTTTAAATGGAAACTACTCCTGCAACAATACCTTTTTCTATCAGAATTTGTAATCAGGATGTTTCTGTTGAACTGTTGTTATTCAAGTTATTAATTTGTCAGTTTTGCGCAGAATATGATCTCAGAAAGAGATGAGCAAGAGGGTCTGTGCACCTGCAGGCAGAGCAGGATGGATTTAATTAGAGCAGAGAAAGCTGCAGGTTTTATTTTGTGTATGTGGTTATTGGTTGGTTGTTTTTTTTTCCTTTCAGCCCAGCATTTTAAAAGCTTACCCAGCAATCTGCATAAATCACTATGCACATTTTTTATTTAGATTCTCGTACCTTATTTGATTAATGATAGTGACTGTGACGGGGCCATGGCAGATCTTGTGTAAGGGAACAGGGTCTATCAGTTTGGGTGCTATTCTAGAGAGAAAGTGAACGCTGGAAATAGGCATTTAATATTGATCTGAATATATTTTCTATCATATATACTAGTGTTGGTGCTGGTCGTGCTTTGAGGAGGACCTTGGACCCCTCAGGCCCCCTGTGCTGATGATGCTGTGATCCCTCTGGTTCTGCACCAACCTCATCATCTGCCTGAAGATACTTTGGGTGAAAGAAGAGGAAACTAAGATTATGGTCCCATTCTTTCTACATGAATTTAAAAAAGGGAATTTTTGCAGTAAGAAAAGCCCCATTTTTATTGACGCTGCACAGAGGCAAGTGATTTTGCATCCAGTTTTAGGAGCGCAATATAACTGGCTTTGACAGGCTGTGCTAATAATAATAAAAAGGCCCGGCTCCACGTAGTGCAACCTGATAGCAAAACTGGAGTGTGAATTTATCCCATAAAAATTCATCTACCATGGCTAAAGCCCTGTAAATTCAATTCTGTATTTTAGTTGTTAAATAAATAAAAAAACCCAACACGCCAGCGTAATGATAGAAACATTGCTTAGCTCTTGCAATTGTATCTTGTTAAAACATCACTTAGAGTAATTTACAGGGTTTGATTAAAACATATATTTAAATGAACTATCATTCCCCATGTCTCCCTTTCTCTTCCTCCTGCCTCGCACCCCTCCAAGGATGTAAAACATCGCATTCAGGATGGATTTCTTCAAACAGGAATGATGAGCCCATTACCTTGAGCAATAAAACCTTGCCACACTTTGGTGCTGATGATATCCCATGTTGTCACCAGCATTAGTGGGCACTGAGAGGGATAAAAAACATGTGGGATGCTTCCCACAGTGACTGGAGATGGTTTTTGGGAGCTGTAGCGGGGGCGAGATGCTGCCCCATCCCACCTTGCCCAGCCGAGATTTGCCCCTTGCACCTACCTGGGTTTACGCCCAAATCCACTGTGAAGAGCGCAATAGGGGATGCTTGCAAGCATAAAACCTGAGCAAAATGAGGTGAGTTTGTATTAAAGTGCTTTTAGACATCAGGGAGCGCGTTCCTTGACTGAGCTCAGTTAAGGTCAACTGTATTAGACTAGAGCAAAAATCCACCAAGCTCAGTATCCGCAAGCGAGAGGGAGCAAATATAATGATACCTGCTTTGATCGCTGTCCCGAGAGCCAAGAACACACAGCTCATGCACTCCCTGAGCCAGAGCCCCGTTTTTTGGTTGAATTTAAAGGCCTTCAACGCATTATTCTTCTCTGAACTTGCCCAGCTGCCTTTTGAACCCATCTAAAATTCCGTATCTGCAGGCTCCTGCAGTGCGAAGTTCCACAGCTGAGCTATGTGATGTGTGAAAAGTGCCTCCTTTTGCCTCTTTTGAACCTTTCAGTTACCGCTTCACTTAATGATCCCAAATTCTTGCATCAGAACAGACCACAGAGTCATTTTCTACCCACTGTCTTTGTGCCTCTTTCCATCTTCTGTGCCTCTCTATTCTCATTTTCTGTTTCCCATCCTGCAAAGTCCTAATCTGTTTGGCTGTTTCTCATTTGAAAGCTGTTTTGTACCTTTCATGGCTTTTGCTCCTTTCCCCTGGACTTTTTCTTCATTTCCACTTTATTCTTTTCCAAACAGAAAGACCAGGCTATGCCCAGCTTTTGAGATGCAGGCAAGCCATGAATTTATGCAGTGGCATAAAGCACCAAAATAGCCGTTCTCTCTTTTGTTCTCTAATAATTCCGACTGTTTCATTTGCTTTTCTGACCGCTTCTGGGTTTTCAAGGAGCAATCTGTTACAGCCTCGTGATCCCCATCCTGCATTCTCAGAACCTAATATTAGAAATACAGAATTGCTTATTAGCCCAAGTGCATCACTTTACATTTATCCATCTTAGACTGAATCCATCATTCAGTTGCCTGGTCCCCCAGTCTCTCAGGTCTTTCTGCAAATTCTTTGCTGCTTGGAGTAATTCAGTGTTACCAGCAATTGCAGAGAAAGCAGCAGTGGTACCCAGCTGTAGGTATACAAGTGTGGGGTGTAAATCTGAATACACACCCAAACCAGCACTGCCTGGGGTCCTGTCACTGAAATGCTGCTGCTCTTTATTTCTGCCTGCAGAATTCACCAGATTTGGGATCAAGAACTCCCCCCTGGGGCACGCTTGAAAATTGAGAATACAGAGGAAGGTTTGGGCTGACCAAAGGTTTCCTTCATCACAGGTCATAATTTCTATTGAAACATCCCCAAACCTGGTCAGCCCCACAATATTAAATGCAGTTCATAATTATTTGATTCCAGTTGCATTTGACAGATCCAAATTCATCTTCTACTTTGAGAGCCGCTGTTAGAAGCCCTGATTATTCCATAACTTTAATTCTCTTTGTATGTTGCCACTGCTTCCCTGTGATGTGCATTCCTGGGAGATGTGAATTTTACAGTAAAACACGTACGTTTTACAAGAAACCTCTCCAGAAGTAATATTCTGTGGATTTTTTGTTAGCTGGTACAGCAATCTGCAGCAGCAGAAAATGAACCTCCCTTTTCACAACTACATCGCACTGGAACCAACACAACATTTCTGTACCAGCCCACAAATAAGACTGAGCGATGGCTCCGTGGGAAAGCCAGGACGTGGACAGGCACAATAACAGACTTTTGCCACTTCAGCTCTATTTCACACCTGCAAAATAAAGATGTGAGCCTTGCCTCATACAGGTAGTGGTTTTGATCAGCGCTCCCCCCAAAACCCACAAAAAATTGCTTTCTCTGTACTTTATGAGACAATTTGGGGTCCCTCTGAAGCAGCTCCCATTGGGGTCACAGAGAGATCCTGGCATCACCTGAGGACATTTCCATTTTCTCCACCTCTGGTTGTGTTTTGGGCTGGGCTGTTCCCTTCCTGAGCCCCACAATGGACCCAGGAGCATCCTTCAGGTGTGTGACCATGTCCCCATGTTGAGACCTGAGCTATTTTGGCACCCACTGACCAGGGGTGCACCCTGCTCTGCAGAAGCTGGAAACAATTTGAAGAGCTGAGCTTTACCCAGGGCTGCCTTTTTTCCCCTCTTTCTTTTTGACAGCAGCAGCGGGGACCTTTGGGTGCTTCAAAGGCTGATTTTAATCACTTACCTGATTGAAGCAATTGCCTCCTTTAACTTTGCTGTTTCTTGTCATTAGCCTACCGACATCTGGGATTAAGGTATTCATCTTCAAAAGCCAAACCAGCTTTGTTTGTGCTGGCGCTGGGGCTGCTTTTCCCAGCACAGGATTCATTTCTCAGTGCTGGTCAACAGGGGTCACGAGAGGCTGCATCTCCCCCAGCCTCAGCATCCCTTACTTCATTTGCTGTGGATATTTTGAATTCTTCTGGTTTTAGCGTCGGATTAAAGAGGAGGATGTGTCCTCTCCTCTTGCCGGCTTGAGAGATGACTTTTTTTCACGTATTTACTGGGGACTTGTGTGCAGTCCTTGGTGTTTTGTGTCTCAGAAGTGGGTTTTGCAGTGCATATGTGTTCTCTGTAATCCAGGGCTTGCTGCTCCCAGTGCAACCTGGAAATTCAGAGGAGTTTGGGCACCCACCTTATGCTGAGTGCTCTGCAGATGGCAAAAGTTGGACCCAAACAGCTTCAGGGTCTGCGACAAACCAGAGCAGATGGACCCATCAGATCGTTCCTGAAGTGAACCGACTGCTGGGGTGGTTACTGGAACGCACTGGCTTGCACCACTGCAAATCAGTCCTGTCATGGCCAGTTACTGGGCATCTCTGAGCATCAATAAGAGCTTCTGCTCCTCACCAGTGTGGCAGGTGGGTCATGCCCTCCTCCCCGCCACCCACTTGTTGTGGCCCCCCTTAGAGCCCCCTTTCCCTTATGTGAGTCCTGCCATGGGGCAGCCATCACTTCTCATTTCTCTCTTTGTGGGGAGACCATCTGGTTTACTCTTTGGGCTTTAATGCTTCAGAAGAAGTCAGGCACATAGACAGTAGTCTTGGCTGGGCACAAGTCTGGACCAGAACACCCCCATAATCATTACATTTGAGACCTGGGGGTGGCACATCTGTCAGCATCTGGATCTAAAAGCGAAAGCTCCTCTGGGCTCCTTTGATAGGAAACCATTGCTGCAGGGGCTCAAGCCATTGGGATCTAAAGCCAACCCTGACTCCTTTCTGGGTCTAAGTCCCATTTTCTCTGATCATTTCCCATTTTTATGCCAAGAGCTCAATTAATTCACCAAATGGGATCACCTCTTGTTGTCTTCCCCAAGGGACTGCTCCCTCTTTGGGCTGAAGAAGTCACCAGGTTGAGGATGGAGAGAGCCCAGTAAACCAGAGACATCAACCTGGGCTGATTTTCTCAGTTGCGAGATCCTCCAAATGATGAATTTTCTGAACATTTGTTTCTCACAGCAGGAGCTATTGTTTCTGACATATTTATCCAGCTCAGTGCTACCTTGAGATATTGCTTTTGACAGATAACCTTCTTAAATTAAACATACAAATGTGCTGTACTGAGAGGGAAGATATGAGCACTAATGGTTCTGAGGATGATGAAGAAACCTGCCCATTAGCTCCTCCTGAGCTGCTAAATTTGCTCCTTTATTAGGAAAAAAAACCATGGGCCAGCATGATCAAAGAGGAGATGGGGAGAGAGATCACAGATGTGGGATTGCAGATGAAGTGTTATTTAAATTGGGGGCTGGGAGAGGCCAGGGGAAGAAGTCAGGTCTCTGCTGTATGAAAACTGATGCCAAGGTACAGAGAAGGGGGCTGGAGTCCTGCAGATGAACCACCTGCAGGATACTCAGCCGATATGTGAGGATTTCCAACACATTTGCTTGTGCTTTCCTGTCTCTGAGTCCTGCAAATGCTCTGGGAGGCACTGACTGCTCTGCTGGGTGCAGGGCATGGCCCCAGCTGAGTTTGGGGTGAGAAAAAGGAGGTTCCCATGGTCCCTCCAAGGTGAATGGCCTCAATTCCCATTACTTGCTTGAATTTTTTCCCCAGAATCAAACCTTTCTTTTCTTTCTCTTTCCTTTCCTTACTCACTTGTGGTGTGTCAAATCTGTCTTGCAAATATAAATGCTTTGGAGCAGGGATAGTCTTCATTATTTGTCTGTGTGGGACCTTGCTAGGCCTTGAATTTGATCAGGGGCTGTGCCTTTTGTATCATTTATGTAATTAAGTAAAAAAAATAAAAATAAAATAAAGTAGACTGTGATGTGACACCTTCCCACTCAGGTGTTGGAGAGGTCTGTGGGAAGACCACCACTGCTCTTCAGCTCTTAAAAACAGGGTGAGGGTGGGAAAACACTCAGCATTTAACTTTTGATGTGAAATACACAGCTTGCCATGGGCAGCTGATATCGGTTTATCAGCACAGGTGCTTACCATGCACCCTCCTGGGCTCTGGGGCTGCTCAGAGGGAAATGAAGGCCTCAGTGAGCAATGCAGGCCTCAGTGGGCGTCCTGGCGGTGCCCTCCGCCTCCAAAAGGCCTGGCCAGAGGACACCATGGAGGTGGGTTGTTCCTAAATGAGAAATGATTGCTCATCAAAGGCTGAACACAACCCTTCCTTCTTTCAACTTTAGAAGATGTATTTAATTTATAAAATTAGTTTTCAAATCTATTGACCAGTTATTCTAAAAGTGAGCCGGTTCACAAAATTTCCCCCAAATTCCTGCCACTCATTACCCCCTATCCCCACCCTGCCCCTCTCATGGGAAGAAGGATTTCAATCTGATCTTTTTCTCCTGGCTTCTCTCTGCCTTCCAGTTGCCCTTATTTTTCTTCCCTCCATCCCATTTTTCCTCCCTCATTTGACGAAAACGCTTTGACTGATTCCCCACCTCCCTCCCCCAGATGAAATGCCTGGTTCCTTGACACACCGAAATTGCTAATAGCTCTTGCCGCTTCTTTTCCTAAATGGAGCCTTTTTGAAGAATTACTTAGATCAGCTCTCCATCAGCCTGTGCTGGGCAGTAGCTGTGCAGTGCTAGCGATGCCGTGCTGCTGCGTGTCTATAATTAAGCTGGAGGTCTATGATTCAGTGTCTGGGCTTTGTTTTTTCTTAGTGAACTGTGAGGAACTCTCTGGAGGAAGTGTTTTTTGCTGTTTGCTCGATTGCAGTTATATATATTCCTCCCCGATTCTCTTCCCCACATAACATCAAGAGCGCTCTTTTGAAAAATGGATAATCTATACGGTGAATTTTACAGCCAGGTTCCATTTTTAAAAGTCAGAGATAAAACCCAAGCAGCAGGAAAGGAAGAAAATTAAAAGAAAAAGGAGAAGAAAGAGAGTAGAAGAAGGAAAGGAGGGAGGGAAGCCTCTGTAAAAAGTCACTTTTTATGTCATTTTTTTCAGAGTGATGAAAGCAGCTTCTGCATAGACACCTCTGCAGTGCCAAGATGCTCCTCGGGTCTCTCTCTGTCCCTTCCAGCTCCTCATTTCCACCCAAATCCCTGACGACAAGGGGCTGCTGCCATATGGTGTTATTGTGCTGCTCCACACCACGCACAGGCTTAAAACTTCCTTCAGAGGAATATGAGTAAATAAGAGTAAATATTCAAGAATGCCTTGAAACAGCAATGGTAATTTCAGGCAGAAAAAGGTAGGGAGGTTTAAAAAAATAAGACATAAAGGAAAATGTAATCTGGGTATTTCCCAGATGAGATGCTTTGGAAATAGCAGCCTGTTTCATTAGCCGGCTTTCATAGCAAAGCCTTTTGTGTCTAATGAGGTTTTTTTGATTTCTAGAGAGTTTTTAAATTTAAGAATTGTCTTAACTGGAGGAAAAGATGTTAAAGGGCCAAATGGACTCCAAGAAACAGATTGAGTTAAACTGAAAGGTTTTCTTTCTCTAACTCTGGAAGAAATAGGGGGACAGTGGCACTGGAGAAATGTCCCGTTTCCCAGTTTATACACCAAAGAAACAGTCTGTTATTTGCCCATAGTCTGAAGTTCAGGTAGGGAGGATGGGGTAAGACCCCCTGGTTTGCTTGAAGAATAGTAGAAAATGGGAAATTCAGCAATGTAGGATAGCACAGCATGAGCGTGATGCTGTGACCCCCTCAAAAGGCCAGGCAGTGCCCCAACCCCTGCAGCCACAAGGAACCAGCCCCCGGGTTTCCCTGAAGGACTTAAATCACCTTTTATAGTAATGAAATTAGGAACCCTGCTTGGAATGGGGAAACTGAGCCTCTACACTCCAGGGTTAAGACATATTTGTCTACCTAAACCACGACCAGCAGGGAAACATGCTTTGTAGTTACACCTACGCATGCAGCTGTTTTTTACATGCCTCAAGTAACTCAGTTTCAGGCTCACAGTAAAACATTACAAGCCAAATTTCAAGTGCTTCTCTTTCCTGTGCCCATTTCTGCCCTGACTAACAGTGTTTCCCATTATTGCAGAGGCTAGGGATCCGAGCCGGTCGCATTTCTGCCACAATCCACAAGTGGATCTTCAGAAAAGACCAACAAAAGAATGGGGGGATAAACCAATTTTTGCAATTCATCCCCCCATGACTGGTTAGGAGATTGTGCATTAATTTTGGATGAGCAAGGCTGAAGGCACATTCATTTTGTGATGGAAGGAAACACGTACGGGAGGCAATGGGAGACTTTGGGAAGGGGATGGAGGATGCGCACCAGCAGCAATAATTAAAAATCCTCTTGGGAAATTTAGGGCGCTCCCTGGCTGCCACCGTGCGATGTGAAACAATTAACTCTACTAAAGCTGAGAGCTGTTTAGACTAATTGGACACCTTGCCAGTGAGCCGGGAAGACGAGCGAATGAGTGTTGAGCAAACCCCTGGTGTGGCTCATGAATTGTAAAGATGTTGTAGCTAATAGGATTCTGGCTGGATTGAAAGGGAAGAGATTTGTGTGTTCAGTGTGTGAATTCAGCAAAGGGCTCGGAGGAGAAGTGGCAATTGTGTTGGGAGTCCTTCAAACAAGCACAAGTGGCTCCACGGCTGAGCTAAGGAAAAGCATCGTGTTCTGAAGGGGAGAAAGTGCTCGAATATTGATGTTTTTTTCTTGGCAATCTCCATTTAGGAAGGCTTGGGAGTTAAAATTCAGGCACGAAGTAAACCTGCACAGCAGTAGAGCATGCTTGGGAACCTGACAGCAGCTGGGAGCTGGAGAAGTGCGAGGCAGAGGCTCCAAAATTGCACAACATTGAGAAATGTAGAGAGAAGGGAGCAGAGGGGATGAGCATCACCCATCTTCAGCCACGGATATGCTACCTTTGGCCTCTCCATGCCATGGTGCCAATGCCAGCCCCTATGAGCCCAGCCTCACCCCCCTGCCATGGGGATCCTGCTCTTTGGCCACACACCTGAGTGTGAGAAAGGCAGTTAACACCTGTAAAACAGGTTTTTTGCGGTGTTTCTTTGTATTTTGAAGCACGTTTTGGACTTTCCTCTGGCCACGAGTTTATTTTCTCATCTGATGACTGGGGCTTGTCATGGGGCACAGCCAAAAACTGTTTGGCCACCTCAAGCCTTTGGCCTTGCACAGGTTCCTTTTGGGCTCAGAATGGGTATATCTTGCCACATAAAAGTATTTTCTTTGTTGGGACAAATTTCAACTACTTTTTTTTAATCCCTGTTCCTCCTGCTCCATCAAGCCCAGAGTACCCCATAAGAAGCATCATCTTGGTAGAGAGCCCACCCCAAAAGGCAACCATATGGAGTCCCATAAGCAACATAGCTGTCCTGCAGCATTGCCATTTCCAGATATCTGGTTTTCCAGATGCTTCACAGAAAGCAGGGACTTTCTTGAAAGAAAGTAATTCTCATTTCCAGGGAGAATAGACCTAAAAAAATAAAGGCATGACCTCCCTTAGTCCAGTCTCCCATGGGATGGTGAAACCCAATATTCATCTAAACCTTTGCTTTCAGAGTCAGCTCCTAAACTGAGAATGTAAGACCTCACTTTTGTCAGGGAGAATGGGAGCCGGACTTTTACTGTTCCTGGGGTTGACCAGCCTAAGTCCTTGGCTTCTCCAAGACCTTCCTGGGCAAGCAATGACTTTGTGTTCAGGTAGCATTTCCACCACGTGAGGAGATGGTTTTCTCAGCAGCTCAAAGCAGAGCAAGACTGAAGGACATTGGCCTCATAGCTTGGAGTAGTTTCTCCAGCCAGAGCTGGTGTGGAACTGCCCAAATCCAAAATATGATTGCATTAATAAAATAATTTGATGAGAGCAATTGATGTCAATCTGTGTCTGGACCATGAAATAAGCTAGAATGAAGATATGATCTCTTATAGGCTTTATCTGCATTGTCTTCAGCAAGTCTCCTGAGAATCTTGCAGGCCTCAGATCATTCACATCTGGATTGTGCTGTCTTGGGTGATGTTATCCACCCACTCTGCCTTGACTCTGCCACTCTGTTCTGCATTGCCTTCAGCAAGTCTTAGCTGGTCTCCTGAGCTTCTTGCAGACCTCAGACCATTCACATCTGGATTGTGCTGTCTTGGGTGATGTTATCCACCCACTCTGCCTTGACTCTGCCACTCTGTGAACATCTGTGACAAATGTGAAGGAATTCAGACATCGCCTTGCACCCACAGCCCTTGCCGGATGGGTGCCCCTGCCCATCCAGTGGGGATGAAATGGGAGTTACTGAAAGGGCAGAAAGGACTTGGGCTTCTGCCGCTGGAAGCACCATGCTCATCATGCAAGGCAATCGAGAGCCTGAAATGATCCCACATCTCATTATGTCGCCTACAGGGAATGCAGCCACTTTTTTACATGCCCTTTGAATAAATAGAGGTTTCCATGGCAGCCTCCAGGAACTTTAATTTTTCACCCATCTTAATAACCATAAAACAGAGACAGGCAAGTAATAAAACGTCAAAATCTGTGTGTTTTAAAAGCTGAGAAGACTCTCAAATGTCACTGAAATGAGGAATGAAAAAAAGAGATGGGAGAACCTGGAGCTGAGTTGTTGCTGTATGGGTTCGTGTTCGTGGTGGTGACTGGGCTGTCATCGTCCTGTGCCCCTTCTCTTTTGGCCAGGCTTGATGGGACCATTTGGAAATGGCGATGGAGGTGCTTAGGTGCTAAAGGGGTTGTGCCCTTTCTGGAAAATGAAATGAGGCTGCATTTCTTCTGCTGCATCAATCCCAGTCCAATCCAGTCTCCCAGGTGGACACAGGTGCTGTGCGAGCATCTAGTCCCCCAGGTCTGTGGGTTTCCTCATGGGTTTCATGTACTGCATTGGCCCAGGCAAATGTGGCCGCCTTAGTCCCAATGTTTTGAGGGTTTTTTTTAATGCAGTGTCAGCCAACAGCGGCACAAAACATACACGTTAACACAGAAGGTCCTGGATTTCTCTCCACCTCCTTCTCCCACCAAAATCAAACCTAATGATGCCCATCACAATGATAACTGGGAAGCATCAATGGGAAATGGTTTTATCATCTCGTAAAAATTCTTCATAGTCCAAAAAAAAGAAAAAAAATGTATTTCCATGTCAAATTAGGATAAAAAGTCAAGATCTCTGTCTTCTTTTTTTTCCTTCCTTTTTTGCCAAGCATGCTTTTTCTGGAAAACCATGCGTTTGTGCACAGCAAGGTACAGTTATGGGCTGTCATGTGTCCCATATTTACAAACTCCAGATGAATATATTTGACTTTTCTTCTTCTTCCTTTGCCTGTTGGTTAGTCCAAGATTAATCATGTTTTGAAACTAAAGCCTTTCTTATCTCAGAGACAAAAAATGCCTGAAAATCAACATGGAAAGTTTTGACAATGCCTAAAGTTTTCTTAAATTTTCTTCTCCTCTGCAATCCTGCCAGGACCAGCCAGGACCACAGTTCCTGACCACCACTAAAGACACAGTTGAGCAGACTTTGTTTTATTACTTTAGTGGCAATGCTAAGATGAAAACAAAGTGAGGCAAACCTATCCCTGGAAGAAATAAAACAGAATAAACCTGCCAGAAGGACATAGTCGTTGTGCGTGAAGCCATCTGATTTTACTGCTCAGGGAAGCCCTCTTCTATAAATAGCCAATAAATGAGTTAAAGGCTAAATAAAACACCCCATATACTGTAGAGCTGAGCCCAATGACTACCGGGAATCCTTAATAAGTAAACATTTTCAAAGGGATAAATTCACTTGGTGTCAATTGATGTTAATGTTTTAGATGACTGCATCTATTACAGCAAATAGCCAGTAATAAGAATGCAGATAAACCATGAGCTAATAGCATTGGAAGGCTGTGTACCTAACAGGGCTCTGTCTCTCCTGCATTTGCCACCACTGAGCTCCATGGTATGAAGCCAGCACCCCATGGAAGATGCCCTTGCAGTCACCAGGTGCTTTGGTGGTTGGGGATCAAGGCTCAGCACCAGCGCTGGGGGATGCTCAGGGTCTCCTGTTGCGTTTTGCCTGACTCTGTTTAGTTTGTGTTTCCAGGGAGGGATGAAGGTGAGGAGGAGGGGGTCCAGCTGGCCCTGGAGGAAGCCTGGTATGGAGAAACAAGGTGCAAGGTGCTCCGGAGACAACCTCTGTCCAAAATGCAGCAATGAGGACTGACTGCACATCTGGAAAGAGGGACAAACCAACCCATGTGTGGTCCTGAGCCTTGCTCCAGCTGCTTCCATCTCCCTGGCAGCGCTCAAGGTCCCACCAGCCTGGGGGGTCAGGGCTTCAAATTCCCTTCAAATGCCACCTAGCAAATGACAGGAGCTTAACAGCAACACAAATTCCCATGCCAGCCTTGATGAGAGCCAGACTCCTGTTATTTAAAGTATTTCTCAGGTGACATTCCTGGGACACTGCTCTTCTCGTGCCCCAGACAGATGGGCCACTGCAGGAAGAGTGCTTACTCAGTCCAGAGATGTTCCCATGTCACTTTTTGACTTAGCAATGCACATAAACATATTTTACATGTAAACTGGGCAATTAAGAAGGCAAATGTTTTAAAATACCAGGATTTATTGGCATAAAATTTGCCATCTATCAACACTGCATAAATAGTTTTACATAAAAAGCCATCTGGAAACAGGTTATTTATCATATTTATTCAGTTACAACTTGCTGGTTTGGAGTCTGTGCCTAGCTCATTAACTGTCAAGACAGTCTGACGTTGCCGATGAGAGGTGGATGCATTTGAAATTCTGCATGATGCATGAATGTTAACTCGGGCTTTTAGGCAGCTGCACTATTTCAGAGAGCTTGGACATGCTCTGTGCTGGAATTCCTCTGCGAGAAGCAAGCGGGCTGCGAAGCTGCTGTTTGCTTCAGATGGGGCCTGGTTGTAAACCTTGGGGTCAGGTCTAGAAATGTATTTATTTGACCCTGAAGAAGGGTCTGGGTGTGAGAACGACATGGGTAGCGGGTTTATCTGTCAGCCAAGAACACTCATCCTCATGGTGTTGTTTTCGAACAGTGCTGGAGAAAGCAGCACATGTTACATCCTCTGAAGGCGCTTGGGTTGTCCTCCTGTGTGCTCCATGGGAGAAACCACTGCAGAGGACCCCTCTGCTGCTGCAGATGGTATGCAGCACTTCAGGAGTCACAGTATCAAGCCAACAGCCACTCGCTTTTCCTGACATTTGCCATCTCCCTTGGTTTCAGTAATTAGATCCCCTCTTTTTAAATGTCAGATCTCACGAGGTGATGCTATTGTATTTAGCACCGTGCCCTTCTGCTGATTCCAAAACACTTTGCAGAATTACTATAAATAATCCAATAACAAGAGCCAAATAAGTGGCTGCAGCAGAAGGGGTGAGGAAGTTAATGCATCTCAGCGTTGCTTGGAAATGAGAGGAGAGCTTCAGAAATGCTGTTTGCCAGAGCAGAGGTGCAGGGGGGGATGAACGTCCCTCCCACCCGGCGAGGTGAGGAGGAAGAGGGGAAGATGGGCTGCCAAAGGGGACAGTGACACCTATGCTGTGGCCCAGGCAGGTCTGGGTCAGCCCCAAGCCAGCACTGAGGTGATGCCAGGTGCTGGTGTCCTTGGACAAGACCTTTGGTCTCTCTGTGCCCACCATAACAACAGTGCTATCGTTGTTAGCCACGATAACAGCCAGCCTGTTGCCTGACCTAACCATTGGTTTCATGCTCCAACCTAGAAGTAGTTGAGCTTCATCTTGGGTATTGGTCTGACACAGAGAGCACAATGTAGGGGTGTTGAAGCTGTATACCATCTGCAGGCCACTTTCAAGAGCCTCCTGAACCACAGCTGGGGAACCAGGGACATGCACAGCTGTCCTGGTTTGAGCTAAGTAGAACTAATTTTCTATTTAGTGATTTTACTTTTCAGCTCAGTCTCTTCTAAGTGGCTGAACTCGCTGAAACCAGCAGCAGGTTTTTCCAGACCGTGCTGCTACGAGTGATAATCTCAAGGCCACTGTCTCACCATGGGTGCTGTGTCTGCGCCTATGGGCGGAGTGGACCCAAACCTGACCAACAAGGTATTGCATCCCACACACGTCATACTCAGTGTAAAGCCCAGGGATCACAAAGGTCTTGACCCTTCCAGCTTGGACCCTTCCTTCCCTCTCCACCCCTACAATGGCCCAAGGCCCAGCAGACCCTGCTGCTTCAGCTGCCTCTGATCCTGAGCCCTGTGTTCCTGCATCAGCTCCCACTGCTGCTGGGTCCCGACTGGGACTTTTCCAGTGTCTGCTCCCAGAGCCTCTGGGGACATCATCGTCATTGGGGAGGATTTTCTATTGGTTTTGTAGATATATCTGTACATCTATGTCTATATTTCATTATTTTCCTATTTACATTATTATCCTGTAGTATTAGTATTACTGTTTCATTAAATCTCTTAGTTTTATTTTCCAACCCCTAAAGTCTCTCTCCCTTATTCTTTTTTCTCTTCCCTTCTGCGGAGGGGAGAGGGGTTAATGGAGAGCGTCTGGCCAGGATTTTGTGGGCCCGTGGCCAGCCCAGCCCTAAACCATGACAACAGCCATGGACAATGCTTTATGAGACAGGAGAAAAAGTCACATAGAAAAATGCTCTACCCGGGGTTTGGGTTGTGCGTTCCTCTGGCAGTGAAGCTCTGGTTACTTTCTAGAGCACACAGCCGATGAGTTGAATTTTGGCACTGGTGGGAAGGTGTCAGCAATAGCACATGGTCCTTCAGCAAGCAAAGGTGTAGCATTTTGTGCTAGTGATGTGCATTTACAACCTTCACTCTCTGCACTGACGCTTTCTGCTCTTCTGTCTTGAGTTAGAAGTGAGCGAGACTTCAACCTTTGCACAGTGGTTTGAGGCAATGGGTCACAAAACAAGAGAAGTCCCATGGGTCCCTATTCCCTGAGCTTCAGGATATTATTGGGTTGTTTTGATCTGCCCCTTTATAGAGGCAGAATAACTTCTGCCAGTTCAGCAGCAGCATGCATCAACCTGAGGACAGCTGTACAATAAGTCAGGATTTATTGGAGATCTATCACTGATGTGCTTTGTTGTTCTTGCTCTGAAGGGAGGTAAAAATGAATATTAAAATATGAGCTCACAGATATTTCAGAAGAGGGACATTATTTACGTGCATCATGCTCATGAAAGAGCAGTTTATCTTTTTACAATAGGGCAAATTACTACAGAGTACCTCACGTAGTCTTATATATTTGGACCATTTAAAAGGAGAAAGAATAATTGCTGTGAATGACACTGCCTTCCCAAGCAGCAACTGCCCTGACTCTGCTTGACACTGACTCTCAGGGGGACAAAACTACAGCATGAGGCTGGCAGAGGCGCACGGGGACACGGGACATTTAGCAGCAGCCTCCGTGCACTCTAATTAGCAATAACATCCTCGTTTGGTTCATTCAAGCTGTACAGCAGTAAGTGCCAGAACAGACCACAGGTAAAGGAAATGGCTTTATCTATTAAGCTGCTCCCGTTGTTATTAATCACATAACAACTCTATCCAGGAACTTTATGGCTGTCACTGCATCGCGTTGCACAGCGACAGCTGGGCTTGAATACAGATCTCTGCATTCCCATGGCACAGCCCAGCCCCTGGAAGAGAGGATGTTTGTCCATGGGATGGATGAGGATGAGGTGGACTCTGCTGTACAAGCATGAGCCCACAGTGGTGGTGGACACAAGGGCAGTGGGATACAGATACCAGCTGCTCCCTCCTCACAGGCAGCACTGGAAAGGGCTATGTAAGTGGCTTTTCCTTGGCCAGATTCCCAAATCCTTTAGGAATTTAAGACTTTAGGAATTCTGCTTGTTCTGTATTAAAAAATTACAGCAGTCTTGGGTTCGTAGGTGGTAAAACACAAGGGGTGCAGCTGCCCGGTCACAGAGAAGGCTGAAGAAAGGCTGTGGGGCTTTGGCCGTCGTCCTCAGTGCCTCAAATATAAACTCTTCTTGTTTCAGAGCAGAAAAAGCTCCTAACAACGTAAAGTTGGGACACAATTCAGTAGTTCCCCACCAAGAGCACCCGAGTCATGTACGCTGCAGCAGCACCGTTACCAACCTGAGATAAGAGAGATGCTGGTCTAAAGACATACACAAACCTGGTAAAGATGGGTTGTCACTGAGGGCTTCCTTAAATATCCGCATTGGGTGAAAAACCGTGAGTATCCTCAACTTCACTTCCACATGGAGAAGTAGAGGCACGGTAAGAAGTGGCTGTGGATTTTCAATGTCCACATCAACTTTCCTGGAAGTATCTGATCTCCCTGAGTAGAGGCCAGATAACAGAAGAAATGGGTTGTAAACTGATTCAGTGCCCAGATTTTAACAGTTAAGTCATTCGAGAGTCTCAAAGAAAGAGGGACTTCTAACAGGAGTCCTAATTACTGACGGTGTGAGCCTTCCCTTGAAGTACTCGTTGCTGGTGCTTCCTGCAGAGCAGACCTCCTCAGTTCCTCACATCTCACCTCCCCAGGTTGCTTCTGTTTCTTGCCTCTATACGTTCAGCAACACAGAAAACAGCCCACGGCATTTGTATAGAGACAAGAAAGGGCTCAGCAGGTTATCTCTGTTACAGCCACACACATCCCTGTGACTCAGGTCGGCCAACAAACTCTCATCTCCCCAGGGCGCTGTGATGCGGAAAAACTCCCTGCTTCTCTAATGTGGTGTGAAACCACCAAAACTACCTCCTCTGACCAAGCTCCCATAGCTAATCAGGGGCAAGGAGGCAAAAGCACATGTTTTAATGCAGCCGGCTGACAAACACAGCCGCTGACAGAAATGGAAGAGAAGAAATTGCCCAGGGAGCAGAATAATAACATAGCCAGGAGATAATAACAAAAGTCTGATAGCATTCACACAGGTCTATGTAATGTATTTGTCACCGGCCTCTTTCCTCCCTGGGCATTGTTAATAGGGGACAACTGTAATGCTGATTTCTGAAGAGTATCTTGCAGTATAAACTGTGTGGGCTGGCCACTAAGGTTATAATATCTCATCTGCTTTCTCCAGCACAGCCCTCTGGTCACCGTGAGCCTGTGATAGTTAAAGGACAGTGTGCAATGGGAATGGTGGGACCTCAGCCCAGACACCACCACGTATCTGCCCAGAACTCAGCGCAAACATCAGCCATGGCAGAGATCCAGAACATCTGGGAAACCTCTGGCTTTGCTGTGTCCTTCAGGCTTTCTGTGGGGACAGAGGCTCTGGAAGCCACCTAAGGTGGTGTCTCTGCAGCATCCCCTGAGCTGTAAGCACGAGAAAGCTCAAGAAAGAGCAGATTTTAACACAAATTTTCTCAGGTGGGGTTTTTGAGTGCTCCAACTAAGTAACTACCCCAGCACTGAGGTCCTTAACCAGACTGATGCACAGAGCAGCCCCTGATTTAACTTTTTCTTAGGGTTATACCAGTGGATATGACAGGAGCAACAGCTTTGCGTACAGCCCTGTGAGAGGCAGAAACCACAGCACTTGAACCAGTCGGAGCGAATTTATAATTCAGTACCAGGATTAATAACATATATCACATTTAAAGTCCTTAATGTGTGTGGCTAGGCATATTAGCAGATGAATATGAAATTAGTGTCATAGCAGCAGGCAGAAATTATTCAGAGACCGTCCTCTGCAACAAGCAGCGGAGCAACGTGCTTTTGGTTGGCTTAGGGCAGGAATATGGAGCACCTGGAAATTGGTACCCAGCCCACATCCCGTACAAAGAAACTGAGTCTTGCAGGGCTGAACAGGAATAACGAATATGAGTGCTCAGAATTGAGAACGTTTGGTGTTTTCCAGTCCCAGATGATGAGTTTGATGGTGTGGATCCCCAAGGTGTTGAGGGAGACCTCAGCCCCAGTGTTTGGTGCCGTGTAAATCCAGGCCGCTCCTTCAGCAATGCTGTACTGAAACGCATCTCCTGAACAAGCCAGCTCCCCTGGAAACAGCCCAAGGTTTTCTAGCCTGGGAAAACACCCTGAAATACACAGCTTTTTCCTGCATCACTGTACCTGTCTGCTTTTCCTCTTCTGCATCCAAGAATTCAGGGCAACCATGCATCCTCTCCAGGGAGCTTTGGGATGTCAGGATTGACATAGGCTTGGCTCAAGAGCTCGCCCATGCCCTGGGGCATGGCAGGAGGGAGGTTTTCCCTCCTGAACAGCTTGCAGAGTCAGAAGCATTTTGCATGTGGAGTTGGTTGTCTGAGCACATCTTGTACTCCTAGCTTTTTCAATGCTGCGCTTAATTCCTAGGAGAAAAACGCAAGGCAGCCCCTGAGAACAAAGTGCAAAAAGAGGTTTTGAAAACACCCAAAGCTGCCAGCACCGTCCCCTGATGGCACAGCCCCACACCCGTCTGCAGGAGGGCAGGGGTGTCAGGTTGTGTTTTTAAGGTTCACAAGTCGCTGCCTGGCTGCTGGGCAGAAGCACCCACCTTTGGTAAAGCAGAGGGACCCCTGTTCAGAGCCTCTCTAACTGCAATCACACCACTATCACTCAGGCACGGGGAGCAGCTCAGCTCACCGGGCTTCAAAGCATTTTGGCTGCTGTCTGGTAAAGCTGCAGGTAACTGGTGTAATGAGCTGCAGGACTCAGCAGCATTCCCCAGCACCCAGCTGCATGGCATGGGCTGTCAGAGATCTTGGAGCCCCACAGCAAATGTTGAGGTGACAGAGATGGGGACCAGCCCCAGGGGGACACCAGCAAATAGCAGCTGGAAAACCTCAGGTACATCAGTAGCATCCATCCATGGATGAGTGAGCTACAGGGAGGAGCTGTAAGATTACTCAGCGGAGCTGGTGATGCAGCAATAGTGGCAGGCTTGTAAACCTCTTTTCTCGCTCCAGCAAACCTTTACTTTTGTTCCAGTCACCGGAGAGGAGAAAGGACATTTGGTTAAGGTATTACACACACAGCAGTAAACAGCAGCCACAGTACGACAGCAGTGCTCTGCTGCAATGCAAGAAGAGCTGGTGGTGAAAAGAGACAGTACAAGAGAGGAAGTGGAGCTGCCTTGCTCCAAAGATGTGTTTTTACCATTTGCTTGTGAAGCGTGTTCTGAATCTGCCCCAGTTAAAATATCCCAGCCTCCATTCCCCTGAACGTGCATTAGGCTCCTGCCTTCGCCTCCATGGTACCTCATTTTCTATGACACTACTGCTTGCAACCATCTACTGTGTCCATCAGCTTCAGAACAAAATCCCAGCCAATAAATATTTGTCTGTCACCCCTCTTGAAAGCACAAAGCGGACCATTAACCCATTAAAGACCAACATCTGTGGTCCTGTTAGCAAGGGACCATCCCTGTGTAACTCTCCCAGCAGCACTGGGGTTGTGGTCATCCATTAAAGATCAACATCTGTGGTCCTGTGAGCAAGGGACCATCCCTGTATAACTCTCCCAGCAGCACTGGGGTTGTGGTCAGACACAGGAGGCAGGGCTGCCCTCACCACTGAGCAAAGCACCTGAAGAAGAGCGTGGAGAGACCAATAAACATGAGAAATATGTACATCCAGCAAAAAACTCCTATTTATCCACTTCAGCTGATCTCTACACCAGCACAGAAGACCCCAATGCAGCAGTACCAAGTCGTGACTTGAAACAACCCCTTTCCATCCGCAGAAAGAGATGGACTCTGCACAGGTACTGGGGGCAGAGAGGGCCAGGAGCCAACCTGCCTTTAGCCCTGCAGCTGTACGGGCACCCAGAGGTGCAGAAGTGAGGTTGTGTTGTGCTCTCCTGTCCTCCTCTCGCCTGCAAAATGACACGACTGTCATCGGCGTAGCTGCTGCTGCTGCTTCTGGTGCTCCCAGCCCATGGCATTTGTCTGCTCTCGACTGCCAGAATCCTCGGGGCTGTGCAGACCGCGCAGGTAAATGGGTTCTGACAGGCGAGGAGCAAAGTGCTGACGTGGGTAGAGCGCTCCCCAAGCCAGCCCAGCTCGCCTTCCTGTCAGCACATTGGTGTTTGGAAAGAACCGGCGGATGAGAGCATCCTTCACAGAGGAGCACAAGGCTGTGGTGAGACAGCACTTTGCTCTGCTGGGTGTCCTGGGCTGCAGACTGGGATTGACCCAACCTGTTCCAAGTTCACACCTAGGCTGGTTAAAACTCTTGTTTTCCCCTTGTAAAACTATCCCTGTGTGTCTTCTGTGAGCAATTTGCATCTGATTGAGATGCAGTCAGCAGAACCTTCCCCAAGTATTTCCTTTGTAAATACACTTGAAAAATTTAAAATAAGTAATATTCACTGTGGTTAGAAAAATGAGGGGCACATCTGCCTTCCTACAGCCATCCTTGGCATCATCCTGACACCTCCCCACCCAGCACACATCAGGGGCATTAACCAGGGTCTTGCTGGGACCCCAGTGCAGACCAAACCTGCTCCAGCTTCCACTGGGCACAGAGCAGCTACAAAAGGACTTGGGGACACAGATACTGGTGACAGGTCCCTGGGCTTGCACTGGCCCCCTGGGGTCCCATCACTGCAGGGTCGGTGCCACCAGACGTTTAATATCTCAGTGAGATGCATCCATTGCCTCTTTCAGCTGTCCCTTGTTCTAGCTGAGGTCTCTCCACTCAGCCCCAGTGTGCATGGCTGTACACCTCTCCCAAAGACATCCTGGTTTCCTGGCAATAACTTCTTGATAGAGACTTAAGAACTATAAAACATTTCCTAATTTATTGGACAAGAAGAGTTTTCAGGCATGAGAAACAGCACAAAGCATCCTTCCAGGCTGTTCTCCCCTCTCCGCACTGCGGCGATGCTCAGTGCTGCCCGCAGAGCAATCCTTGCTGGCAACCAGGTGCAGGATTACATGGACAGGTTTGCCTTTCCAGATGACCCCAGGCAGATCCTTGCTGGCAACCAGGTGCAGGATCACACAGACAGGTTTGCCTTTCCAGATGACCCCAGGCACTCTCGTTATCACGGCATGAGGCGAGATCCCTCAGAGCAGGGGCACACGCATGCCAAAACTCATTAACCTTCTGCATGCTGCTCCAAAGAGCCTGCCAAGGAGACTGCGAACAGCTACCTCAGTGTGTATTTTCCCATTTGTTATTTCCCCCATTTCTTCTTTTTGGAAGGAAATGCAGGCATAGAGCAGCCCAGTGCAGCTTTCCAAGTGGGAAAAGAAGATGGGTAGTTCCTAGGGCAGGTTTTCCAAGGGACACGGGGACTACAGGAGATGCAAAGCTCTCCCTGTTACCACTTCTTAGTGATTGAGACCAGCTGCATCATCCAAAAAGGAGTCAGTCATTGAGTGCAGGGGCAACTCCTGCAACAGAGGTGGTGCAAGATGCTTGGTCAGTGCCAATTGGGTGTCCCAGACAACGAAATGGGGTGGAAAACGAGTGAGAGTTAAAACAACAGCAGCAGCAATGCTGTCTCTCGGTGCTGGGTTTCCTCTCCCTGGTTTCCAAAGCCTTGGGGTGCCTCGGGTCACTGTTTTCAAGCTTTCCTTTCCAGTCTGGAGTCTCATTTACAAAGCAGTAGCTGGAGTTCAAAGCGATGCCTGCGAGCCAGGGGTGCCAGAGTATGATGGGAAAAGAAAATAAATCAGGAATTGGAGGACTAGTGAGGAAGTCGGCAACTTGCTATAAACCAATGCTAAATTCAGACCACGGAGCCTGAGGTGTAAACATCCGTATCTGATTGCTGCATCTTCGTTTTCTTTTTTGATCTTACCTTATTTATTTCAAGTGAGATAAGAGGGAGTGGGCCACACTGAAATGAGAAAGGCACGTGCTAAGAGCAAACCGCTGTCACAGCCCTTCGTGAAACCAGAAAACAGTGAGTGCAACAGAAAAGGGCTGCTCCTCTTGTTTAATGTCAGTCCAATCTGCAGCTTGAACAGCGTAAACAGAATACAACTGTTGGACTATTTGGACGGCTATTATTTGTAGTCCAAATACAATGCGAGTCAGACTCACAGTCTAGATTGTCTACTCTATACAAGCCAAATGTCACTAATCTATTTTCAGTTAAATGTTGGTGTCTGCTGGTATCTGTACCTAGCAGCTGATCCTACATTTTATAGTAGAGTCATAGATCACTCAGTCTACATAAAGCAGCTACTTGTTCTTGCCACAAACTACAGCAAACCTAAAACACATTTAGGCAATTATCTAAACAATTACTATCACAGCTAATACAGAGCTCAAATATCAGCTCAAAGCATGGCAAGCCCAGACAGTTCTTGAGATCTGGCATTGCCGGGTCAATCTGAAGATGATGGCCTCCATCAGTAATAGTATCACATTTATTGGGATACAAAGGGAGACAGTGTCCATTCCACAGGGCCAGGCTGCTGGGTTTACATCCACAGAGTGAAGTTTGGGAGATTTGGGGGAAAAAAAGATTTGTATAGAGTGGGCTGTGTATCCTTTCCTTGCTCACATCAGACTCTGTTCAAAGAAGGGACTAAGGGTGGTTGTATGCAACATTTCATTGCTATCGACACAAGAGAAAATACAGATAAAGCTGAGTCAAGACTGAAGAACAGCTCTGCAGAATCTCCTCACATAAAGCACTCGATTTGATTTTTGTGATCAGCTCAGCCACTATTTGCAAACGTTCAGCCTGCCATCAGTTATCTGTCAAATTTTCACAAATCCCATGATGCTCATCACAAGTGGATTGGCACCTGAAGACTCAGGCAGAGAATGGCTGTTTTTAGCTGCCACTCATTGCTCTTCTGATTAGGAAGAGTCAGGCACCAAATGGGGAGTCAGGAGGATTCAGTGTGATGCTGAGCACCAGCCAGGCTCCCAAAAAGTAAAGGCATATCTTGAGATGCTCTCTGCCACTCTATAGGATGGGCATGGATTATCCTGACTCCTTGGCAATGACAAATAAAGGAAAAGGAAAGGAAAAGTTAAAGGAAGTTAAAGGAAAACAGGAGATACTCACTGATACTATAGTTGGTTAAATCTAGGAGGAGTTGCTAGAAAAAATTTAGCTATGGATGCACTTTGAACCAAAGCCATGATTATGGGGTTATTTCTAGCAAATTTATTCCTAGCCTTGGGTTTTCTAAATTTCACCCTGAATAAGGATTTTAGCCAAAGAAGACAGTCCCAGGTTTCCTGAGCTATAAATTGTTCTCAGGATTGAGGTTAAATATTGCCAGCATACCTCCTGCAGAGGAGTCCAATGCTCATGGTATATCGAGGTAGGAGCTGGCTGTAACCTTTCAGCATCTTCAAACCTCCCAGGCAAAGATGCCTTTTCTCAGGGCAGTCAACACCTCTAAGGGTCCTGCATAACAACCTCATGCTTATCTGACTGTAACCAGCACAACTGCTGGGATGTGGTCATCAGAACTTCATCCTTGCTTGGCTCATTTAAACAGGTTACAGAGAGTCAGAAGCCCTAATGTCTATGTTAGGTGGAGCTGGCCTTCCTAAAGCGTGCGAGATTGTTTACCTGCCTGGAAATGCAGTGTGTATGGGGTTGTGTGTACGTTCCAGCAGAGCAGATATAGAAAAATATGTGGCAGAGAGAACAAAACACTTAAACTGATTTAGAGCAGGGAAAACACAAGATGGCACAAGTAGCATTTCAAGGATGCTCTGTGAAGTTGAGAAACGAGTAATTCATGCACTGCCTTAAAGCCACAACCCCCTAACTGGAGAATACTAAACAGCACAATTGCACTATAAATCTCCGTGCTTGCCCAAGAAAGGTCCCTGTGCAGTAGCTCATTTGGGTGTCAGTCAGCCATAGGAAGCATCCTAAACCTGTCTGTACAGACCGTGTTATTTTACAGACCTCCAGAAGCCCCAAATAAGCCATTTGCTCTCAAGGGATGCTGCCACAAATGGTTTCCTGACCTGGCTCTGCTTTGCAGCTCTCTGGGGACCTGCACTCACATGTTATGATAAACAGAGAATCTCCTAAACTTCTGGACACATGACTCATATTGAGAACTGTGATGTGCACCGGACAGTGCCTGTTGCCCAATTTCTTTGTGAAATTTCCCCATGGTGGGATAGGGAGGTAAATGCTTCTGGGTGGGGAGGATACAACAGAGCTGAGACTGCAGTAAATATCACCTCATTGTGTTCAGGCACCTTCTGCCAAATGCTGAGCACGCTGGATCCCTACCAAAGTCAGCAGAAGCTGAGGAGATTTGGTGTTGCTCAGAATCAAAGGCTTTGCTTAACCCAGGATCTGCAGTGCTGAGCTATCGGATACTGTGCCTGGCTATGCCCCCATGGGGGGTCTACCTGGGACCCTGGCCTAGAGCTTTCTCCCAGATCTGTCCTGAATGGGCAGTCACAGGGTCCCAGTCAAACCCTGGGTCTCATCCCCTGGGGCTCTCAGACGGTTCAGGTCTTGAGAAGGAATTAGCTCTGATCTTTCATCTTGCGGTCTTAGGATTGATCCTTGGATCCTCACTCATCAAGAGCAGCCTTCCTGAGTCATGCTGACACATCAGCTCTCATCTCTGCACCACACTGCTCTCTCCTACCACTCTTTTAGTGTCCCATGGACTCAATGCTTTGATTTCTTCATTGCAAAATATATGCTGTTGCTGTTGCTGTTAATGGGAGCTTGACACTTCAGCTGGACCGAAACATTATTCTGCTTGCCTTTCTTTACATCAGAATTTTGCTTTGATTAAACTGCACATTTCCCATTGCTTTGTGTTATTTATTGCTAAATTTAATGAGAAGAATTTTCCAATTGCTTATGTTGAGGCACTGGACTGAATCCCCATCCCTACTGCTGCGCTTCTCTATTGTCTTTCCTATGAACTACCAACAAACCCCACCAAATATCAATTTGAGATGCTCCTGCCGTGTCAGTTGGCCACCTCCCCTCCTTTGTATGTGAGGCTGGCAATACAGGAATGTGAGGCTATGCCTCAGCTTCTGGCATGTGAACACCACAAAAGCAGGTTTCCTGGTGCTCTGGCCAGTGTCCTGCTGCAGAGTCATCTGTTTTTGCAGCATTCAACCTTCACACGAATTTAAGGGCTTTTCCATTTCCATAGAGCTGTTCTTGAGCTCTACATGTTAGCAGTGCCCACCTGTCCGATGTGATGAAGGGTGTTGTACAAAGCAGTTTTCATTCCAGCGGGCGAACAAGTGGCTTGTGACTCCCCAAAGCTCCCAGTCCCATGTGCTCACAGTGGGGATCAGGCTTTCCCCCACCTTGCCCTCAGCATCTGCACCAAAGGCTGCCTCAACGCTCAGCCTGGACCTGGACAGAGGTGGCAAATACGTTGTGGAAATGCCCTAGCAGATGCACTCAAGCCTTAAACATCAAAATACCATTTATTTACTGAGATACTAAACAGAAAAGACATCACTGACTTAATTGCAAGATACTTCTGACTTACAGAAACATGGCAGTATTCGGTGTAGCAGATACTGGAAGGCAGCCCTTTGTAATTAGCTTGCTTTCCAACTCCACACCTCCTTTGTGGCTCAGTTTTCCCCCAACGTGGCTCTGAAGCTCCCCTAATTGCCTCTCCAGAGTGGTGGAGCTGTGTGCTCTGCTGGTAGAGCAGAGCTGAAGCAAACGCTTTCCGAAAGCCCGGTCTCAGCAATGCTGAGGTGTGCAGGGCGCTAATTAGGTTGATAGCCCAATCACAAAGACACTGGATAATAACTGGTTTCTTCAGCACGGGCCACAGCGCATCACCAGACCCTGCCAGCTCCCAGTGTGATGAGCCAGCATCCCGCCTAGCAAATCCTCCCCGAAAGGGCAGCCCTCGACCCCCCAGCTCTGCATTAGCGATTATCAGGGGGCTGGCGTTTACAGGGAGACATGAGAAAATGTCAGCACAGATGGAGATTAAGCCGTCTTCACCTAACGTCAAAACTGCCATCTGCTTCGCTCCTGCATAGCTTTAATCAGATTTTCTCGACAAAAAAATAGTAAGCGAGAGGGATGGGGAGGGCTCTGAGCATACAGACATCCGTGGCCTTTCTGTGCTCATGTGGAGAGGCCTGGGGAGCTGAAAAGGCTTCATCTCGACATTTCGCATGGAAAGGCTCCGTGTGGCTTCCTCTGTCTCTTGAAAGGCAGGACTTGCCAGGAGCAAGCAGCATGGCCTGCCATCCCACTGTACGACGGGGGATAAAATAAAGCTATTGTTAATTTGGGCCTTGCCCTTGCATGACTGGCTTTGTTTGTTTAAGCAGCAACCAGCAGAGTAAAGCTTTTAGCTGATGAGGTTTTAATGGGAGCCTGCTTGGTTCCACAGGTTGGTGCTGCCCTTGCACTCTCAGGAGCGATGTGCTTCAGAAGATGAGGGGATGGCAAACCAAAATGAATGGGAGAGTTGGATGGTTTGATCCACAGCCACACCAGAATTTCAGCCTTGCCTTGCCAAGCCAAGCCTATATGTTCAAAGCTCAATTTGCTACTGCTAAGTTGGGGATAAATAATTTTAAGGAATGCAGTGTTTTATGTAGGGACAAGATGAGTGGCTGAACACTAACCTTATGTGACCAAAGCCTAAAAGATAATGTATATGGAAGAGTTTCTTGATGTGGCTCACAGATCACAGTTAAGGGTGTGAAGTAGGGCCTGGCTTCTGCCTACAGCAATATTAACACCTCCTGAGCACCTGATCCACAATCATCTCAAAGGCTTTCATTCAGACCTGCTCATCAGCCAGTTGTTCCCCATCTTTAATTCCTATAGCTGACTGCTCCTTTCCAGATGTACTTATCCCTACCAAGTAGCATCTCCTTTTTTCAGATCATCTCCAACTCAGCCATGAATTTGTGAAGTTCATTTGTAAGTCTAGTCATCCAAAATATTGGCAGTCCTTTCGTAGCGGTGGTGTCAGCCAGCTTGAAAAGTGTTTTCTCTGTTCTATCATCGGGACCATTAATGAAAGTGCTGAAAGCTTAGTCCATACAGTAAGCTTCCTATTTTGACAGTAATCTGTCAATGATTGCTTCATCTATAATTTTCTAACCAGTTTTGCAAGTACCCAATAATATATTCACCAGGATGATATTTTTCTAGCTCATGAAAGTGCCATGGGAGACACTGTCGAAAGCCTTCCTAAAATCAAGATCTATGGCATCGTCTGTTTCTTCTCTGTCCACAAGGCTTTTTGCACTGCCATAAATGAAAATTAGATTGGTTTGACATATTCGTTCTTGACAAATCCATACAGACTGTTACTCATCTGTGAGCTCACTGTTAGTCTATTTGATTATCCAGCTCAGTGTTTCCTGAAATTTGAAGTTATGTAGAGTTGTAAGGGAAGCTCCTAACTCCCTGTCTTCTTACTTAACATTTCAAAGATCAGCATTTACAGAAGTCGACTTTCTTTCAAATTTTTCAGTACCTTACAGACCCTCAGTGGATCCTTAAAACCAATGGCCAATGGTTCCAAGACTTCATCAGCTTGTGCTGTAGGTACCATACAATGAAGTTCACTAAGACATAGCCAAATAAGAAACACCTGCATTTTTTGGGCACCTCTTGAACTGTGTTTCTCTCAATATTTTCTGTTTAGCCATTGAAGCGTAGGGAAGGAAACAGACTCCTGTGAGGACCCATCACAAGCCGATGTGCAGTCAGGACACAGGACTCTGGGTTCTCCATACTCTTCCAAAACCACAACCATTACTGTTTTCCAAACACAGGCATAGCAACCCCAATCCAAGACATATTTGATAAACTGAGCAGCATGTCTCTGTCTATAAATTCTCTGTAGCTTGCACTTGTACTTTTATGTTTCTGTGCACAGAAAAAGCATTTCTAGTATATAAGAATACTCCTTGGATTCTGTTGAAGTCCTTTTCTTGATCCTCTCCTGATCAATCAATAACCACATTAATCAGGATCGCTCATAGGGTTGTCTTAAGCCCAGCCAACATTACAAAGCTCATTCCCCTCTGTTACAAGCTATTTCAGGAAGAAAAGTGCCTTAACAAGGCACAGCTCTTACGTATGTCATTAGAGGTTCAATTAGGAGATGGAAGAAATAATTTCAGTAATGAGAAAGAAAAGAAAGATGTAATTTTGCATTAGGGAAAAAAACCCCAACCAAACCAAAACCTAATAGCAACAATGAAGGAAAAAGAGTATTTACAGGTGAAAAAAGTCCATGTAAGTAGAAACTCCTGCTATGTTTGAGAGTCCCTTAAAAACTGATTACCTGCATTGACCTGTGTCTAAAGCTATTGACAAAGATAAGCAGGGACAGCAGTAGTCAGTTCAGATTCTGTTCTAATAGTTTGAATTAGATGGACCAAACGAGCTGGAATTATCCATTAAATCAGCAAAATCTGCTTGTCATTTGCTTTAATGCTTGATTAATACTGACAAGCAGAGGACGTAAAGCCATGCCTTTCTCTGGCCAGGCAGCAGGCTGGGATGTGTCCACTGCACAGAGACCTTGTGCCGGTGCCATCTGTTGAGAAACCGGGACGGGATTTCAGTGCCACGGGTTTTGTCTGGAAGCAGAGGGCTGCTATGGGAGCACAGGGGCTTTGTAGGCTTTCCCTCTTTGCCACCGATTGTAAAAAGCCTGTGTGAATGCAAGATACAGATTCACCAAATGCTTGCAAAGTGCCCTTGTGGTTATGACTCGGGTTGCTCTATTTCTTCATCTAAAGTTTTCATAAGCAAGCCAGAAAAGCAGAGCACCAATCCAGATTTCAAAGAGCAGATAATTTAGAAGGTTCAGACTTTAAGGTTTGATTTGGTCATAAGAAATAAACCCCATAGTATTAGAGGTTCAAGACCATCTGGGCTGACTGCAGAACATCTCCCTCTGTGCCTCTTGCAATGAGCCCAAGCCTGGAATCAAGTCCCAGAAGGAGATGAGTTTTCTTGGGTCGTGTTAAATAGAAGCCATAATAGATTGGTGTAATGTGCATGTGGGAAACCAAAGCTAAATTTCACATCTCTTGTCCTATTCACCATTGCTTCCCAGTTAGATCAGGCTCTGGATTTGTCAAGCAACAACTCAGTTGTTGGAGTTTTTTGAAGAACACAAGGTTGGTACAGAAAGCTGCAGCTTCAGGATGTGTTGGCGGGGCTCGTGTGCCCTTACAACTCCAGCAGGACCTCCAGGCATCATCTCTTCGCAGACACAACACATCTCATCCCAGAACCAGCAGCAGAGCTCAAACACGAGACAAAAAGCTGTGTCTGAGAGGCAGTTTGAGTTAAACAAAGATTGCGCACAACAGGCGACGGAACGAAAACCTTTCTAGAAATAGCCCTTTAACACCTACTTTAAACGCTTTGAAGTGAAGGGCTCAGATTTCCCTGAATGTTTGCAGTTTGGCTCTGCATTTTTCAAAGTCTCTTTTCCTCCGTGACGCCCCTCGCTTTGCATTAAGCTTGCTTCTGCACGCCCCGGGCCATAAATGACTCAAATTATAGAACTCGTCTTTCTGCTTGAATGGCTGTCCCCATCTCTCTGCTGCTCACTTTGATCGCGGTGTCTAACCCACTCTTCCTAGTGATATGGTAGACACATTTAAGTGGGTGGAAACTGTCCTTCCTCTGGCTACATGCTGCTCTCTGCACAGCGTTTCTGGGAGAGAAACAAGATCTGAGTCCTGGTGCTGGAGGAGTGATTGCGCTGTGCCGTTGTCTCACTTTCCAGACACGAACAATGAGAATTATGGTGCCATTTTGGTCCTAAATCTCTCTTGGATGTACTGGTGGTGCTGCACAGTGATGAAATGGTTGCCATTGTTGAGAAAAAGCACCGCTCATTTCCCATCTGTGTGCACGTAAATAAGTGACTGACATGATGTAGCTGCAGATCAGGATCTATGCTTCATCCTCAGGCACAGAAAGTTTCCAGAAGCCCATTTCTGAAAGGTCTGCTCTGACCTTGTTCCCTGCAGGAAGAAGTCTAAGCTGACAGTATGGACAAGCTGATTGATGAAATTACTTTTAGGACTTATTTCTAAGATCGCTTTTAGGTTTCCTGGTTTTAGGGGTGAGACACAACGTCCATAACTCACTGGCCCACTCCTCTTCGGGTGGAAAGAGATGCCCTAGCAGTGCTGGTGGACTTCACAGAATCACACAGAATCCCAGCATGTCAGGAGTTGGAAGGGACCTGGAAAGCTCCCCCAGTGCAACCCCTGCCACAGCAGGATCACCACAGCAGTCACACAGGAACACGGCCAGGGCTTTGGGTGTCTCCACACAAGGACACTCCACAACCTCTCTGGGCAGCCTGGGCCATGCTCCATAACCCTCACACTCACAAACTTTGGCCTCATCTTCAGCTTGAACCTCCTGTGCTCCAGCTTGGGACCATTGCCCCTTGTCCTGCCATTGGCCATCCCAGAGCAGAGCCTGGCTCCTTCCTCCTGACACTGCCCTTTCCAAATGGATCCCCAGGAATGAGGGCACCCCTCAGTCTCCTCTGCTCCAAGCTCAAGAGCCCCAGCTCCCTCAGCTGCTCCTCAGCAGGAGATGCTCCACTCCCTCCATCACTTTGTGGCCCTGCTGGACTCTTTCAAGCAGTTCCTGTCCTTCTGGAGCTGAGGGCCCAGCACTGGACACAAGATTGCAGCTGTGGTGTGAGCAGGGCAGAGCAGAGGGGCAGGAGAACCTCTCTCGACCTACTAACCACACCACAGCCCAGGCTCTAGAAATCGGAGCTTTTTGAGATTTTCTAGATTTTCAGAAGACATCCTGAGCACACTGGTACCGCACGAAGGCAGCATCAGTACTCAGAGCACAACACTGATCTCAACAGGAGCCAACAGAGATGCTTAATCCCAGGAGTGCTGTACCTACTTCTCAAAACAAGGCAGCAGGAGACAATGCGTCCCATCCCCAGCACCTTTCCCTGTCGAGGATACTGGAGAACTTAAAATATTTCTGAAAATCACCAATACACTTCTTGTTGGATAGTTTGGCTTAAGGTGATGTGAGAAGTATTGCGGCAAAGAAGGATTGAAATGTTTTGCCACAGGAACAGCATAAAAATATGGTTAAACTTACTGCATCAAAAGAATTGATTTGCTTGCTGGGTTGCTCTGGACATAAGTTGTCTTCCAGTTCAAAAGAAAAACAGGTCTTTTGTGATAATTTGAAGTGGAAAACCTGAAAACGGATTTGTTGAAAAGGATGTGTTTCTCCTCTTAAAAAACCCGAACAATATAAACATTTAATAATAATAACAACAACAATAACAGTAATAAAGTAATTTAAAACAGGAAAAAGTGTCATTTAAAAATGCCAGAACCTAATGTTGTGAATAATTCAAATGAGGTGTTAAACACCAAGGTGAAAAAATATCTCAGTATTGCCAGATACACACCCTACCCTAAAAACAGTGTGAAAAGTTTAGCCCTTTCTAATGAAATACTTGGGTGCAGTGATCGTACCTACACTGTTAGGGTTTGATCTGGGACCCAAACCGGGGCACCTGCCCCTGCTGTGCCCCACAGTGACCTGCCCCTATGAGGTGGGGCTGGGACAGAGACAGGAGCAGCTCCATGGGCACAAGTGAAATCATCGCAAGGTATTTTTGAGGCAGTTTTTTACCAGCCCCTAAATCCTGGGATTTTCCAGGAAAATTTTCAGGAAACAGAGAATCAAAATTATTTTTGGGAAAATAACAGGAAACAGAGTTTCAGTGCAGAACAAACGTGTGCTTTTTGGTTTTTCTTTGGAGCTTTCAGAAATTTCCACTCTCGCCAGAGCCTTGAACCTGAAGCCTGTGTGAGAAAAGGCAGCCCTCCAGGTAATTTGAGGCACCAGTGTGAAATCAGCCCTTGAGAATGAGCCTGCATGGATGTGTAGCATTACCAAAGACTTCACAGGTAATGGTGGTGATGGGGAGAACCTGAATCACAGAGCGAAGAAGAAAAGAGGCCATAATTAAATATTCCGAAGTACAACATCATAATTATAGTGGACTAAGAAGCAAGCGAATGACACACAGTAAGAAAGCAGCTGATCAGAATGATTCTGAGCTGATTATCATAATGCAAATGCCAACAGCAATTTACTCAAATCAGAGAGGTTTATTTGCAGAGTGGAAACTAGGTTTAGTCCTAATCAAAATAAAATCAATGTATATTTCTAAACAGATTAGCGCCATGAAACAAAGCAGTCATGATTGTTATTCATTATCTTCATCAGCACCAAGAGGGAATCATTTATGTTACTGCTTAATTACATAGATGTTAACAATTAATTAAGTCAACGTGGCCATAGCCAGTGATTTGGGAAATCGAGAGAATATTGTCCTGGGTTAATGTGCTGTTGTTTTCTCAGCCCAGCTCAAACTCTAACGCTGGTGACGCTCTCGAGTGGTGGAAACAGAGGCACAGACAGGCTCTGCTCAAGTCGTCCCTCCCTGTCCCTCATCTCACAGATGTTCAGGCCCTTGTTTTTGGAGGCTCCCCAAGGTCCTGTTCCAACCCTTGCTGTCCGGTGCTCAGTCTCTTTTGGCATAGCCAGCAGGGTTCGCATCTGTGCTCTTCCTAGGAGCTCATTACGGATTCTGGACCGAAAATCTCCTTTCTGTCGGCAGGAAGAGCTGGAAGAGGCTGGATTGGGATCCAAGAGGAACAAGGCAGAGTGTGCCATACCCACTGGTGAGCACAATGATGCTGTAGGGTTCGCTTACAGCACCCCGCTGTAAACAGCCCAAATTGGTGTCTGGTGGTGATCTGGAGTGGCGAAGCGTTAAAAAAAACTGGATTTCTTTCATCCAGATATGTTGGTTCTCATTGACACAGGAGGTCCTGAGCTTCGAGAGGCTGATCCAGACCTGCTCCATTGTGCTCCACCATCCAGAAAAGCTTCAGCCGAAGCTGCCATCAGCTGCTCCGTTTTAAGGCTGAAGGAAGAGCTCGTGTTCTTGGAGAAAAAGGGGTTTGAATAAGAGCTGGGTCATTCAGATCTTAGTCTGTTCCTGAGTCACATTCAGCTGAGGGTGTCTACTAGAGTAAAAAACCCCGACACCCAAGATGCCAAAAATGAGCAGCCCAGTATGAGAAATAACCAGGTTCAGGCTGCGGACAGCCCATTAACTTCTGCTCTGTTGGTTCTTCCAAAGGCATAAATAGTGCTACTGGGACCTGGGTAAGTGACTTTAATGGCAGCATTACCTAAAAATCCTTTAGCTATCGACTGCAAAATCTGTGGCCTGTCTCTGCATACCAGGAGCTCAGCTTGCTTGGGTTCAATAAGTCCTCAGTTCATTGCCAAAGTCTCTAAGAAACCATTTTAACAGTATTTTCCTTCCACTCTGCTCAAGGAAAAGTGGCCCATTTGTATTCATCGTACCTTATAAATGTTTCCACCATAACAATCGCTCCTGATTACAGTGGACTTTGTTTTCCATTGAATTTAATGGCAAGAGAAAAATGACACATGACACAAATTTAAATAACATTTTGCTCCCCTCCTTTCTGTTTTCTTTCTGAACCATAATCCACAGTTTATGTTGAAGAATGATATTGTTTCCCAACCTCTTGAATTAATTTTTTTCACTTTTGGAAGGGAGAGAAATGTGCATTAATGAGTTTGATTTTCCATAGTGCCAAAACCCTGAGTTTTCCTTAGGTTTTCAGATATTTGACAACTCATAAAGTCAGGCCCAAATTATTTGTAGGGTAAGTTGGACTTTCAGGGAAAGGAAACTGTCTGAATGTCAAATATGCATTAGAGATTTTATTTGATAAAGTCATATCCAAGCTGTAATAATGGTTTTCATATGTTTCCCTTCTAATTTCTTGGAGGGAAGTTGTGTAGGAGGGTGGACCTCGTAGGTTGTATGTAGCATAACAGAGTCCTTTTTTGATTGTAAGTAATTTAATAGTTAAAGAGAAGGATGGGGATTAAAGCATTGGACATGACACCCACTAGTGTCAGCCCCCACTGAGCACGTCTGAGAGTCCCTTTCTTCACCTAGCAAATGTATTTTATCATCATGAACATCATGCAAATACGTTTTCTGGATATGAGATGGATGCAGCCACCACCTCCTGCTACATCTCCCTCCCCAGACAGGGCTGTAGGAACCTGCACAGCAGGGTCCACAGTGAAATATAATATATAATAATATTAACAAGCAACCCTCATCTGTTACAGCAGTGGGTTCCCATAGACCCTGATGCACAAATCAATGCAGGTCCCAGCTCCAGCCCCTCAACACTCCCATGAGCCATCCAAAAAGGCACCAATGGTGACTTTGTGGTCTGGACCCTCAGGACCCAGAGCCACACTCGAAGCACAGGATCTGCTTCAGCGCTCCCCTGCATTTCAGGAGCACTCTGCTCGTCTCCCAGGTGCCTCTCTAAGTGCTGTTGCCAATTTGTGCTCCATCTGCAGACGCTGTCCAAAAAGCCCGGGAGGTCTGTGTTTCCGAAAAGAGCACTCTTGTGTGCAAATGCTCATCCTGGGCTGTGTCATTAACAACTGTAACTACCTTGAGACCAGTTGTGGCTTTGGTCTGGCACTCTCACAGCCAGCATCTCTCACCTTCCTGCCTTAGGGCTTGTATAATCTTTCAGTTTCCTCTTTTATGGCCTTTCAGGATCTGATAAAACACATTCAGGTCTCGTTAACTGTCAGTCAGTGCTGTTTTCCCCAAAGCAATCAGCAGAGGATGCAGAGATGCTGGAAGGAGCAGCCAGCTGTAGGGGAGGTGGCTGAGCTCACACAGTCAATCCACTGAGCTCCTGCTGCTCCAACTGCCCATACTGCCTTTGGGCACGGGCTTCTTGCTGCCCAGCAAGTCCAAAACAGCTCCTCTTGCCCAACCTCATCAGCCATCCCCAGTTTCGCCCTGTGTCACCTCCTCTCCCACCCCAGAGCTCCTGTTTCTGAAGATGGCCTGCAGCACCCTGCAGCACCATCTCAACAGCCATGGGGTGCAATAGAGGTACCTCTTCCAATGACCTTCCCATCAGCTTGCTTTTTTCTCTATTCACACCATCAAAGAGCAGGAGGCATCCTTCAAGTTCAGCGTTTTCATGGGGAAAAAGGTGGAATTTGGACGGAGATAAATGGGAGAGAGATCTTAGACTGCTGAAGCCAGAGTAAGAAGGTGAGCAGAGAAGCTCGATGCCCATAGTGACACAGATGACGAGCAGATGTCCACCATGTCACTTTCCAGAGAGGCTGAACTGTGTGGCAAGAGCTAGAAACCACTCGGAAAGCAGCAGTGGCCTTTCTAGGAACACTGACTGCTTCCCCAGAGGGAGCTGGAGCATCTCAAAGCCAGTGACGATTTCCACGATGTGGTCTACAGTTCCGCACCCTTCTGACAGGGCTGGAGTCCCTCATCCAAATGCACTGTGGGTAAAACTCACCTGGAGCCTAAGGGTTTCACACTTGACTCTGCAGGGTTGAAGGATGCTCCAGGCAATGCTTTGGGCACTGTACTTGTTCGGAGGGAGGTGGGAATCCATCACGCCTAAGGCACGGGAGCCAAAGAGGCTCTGGCTGCTGCTGAAACATCACTGTCCTGATGAGGAGGGACTCATGCCACCCACGGGCACTGCTGGGATGAGGTGGGGTTTGCCCAAAGCAGACACTGTGTCCATGCTGGGCTCTCAGGGGCTGACTGCCGAGGTGTTTGGATGCTCCTGACATGAGCATCCTGACCATGAGCGTACAGGACCAGCCCAAGCTCAGGTCACTGATGGTATTTTGGGAATCCAATGGTGCCTCATGTCAGGGTTAATCACTTGGAGTAAAAAGTTACTGGCTAAGTAGGAGGCTTTGTGATTCCCACTGGCTTCACGGAGACACTGCAGGGTGATGGCACAGCTATTTTAAGAGGAGAGAGATCACATCTGGATGTTACATCTCCTGAGCTCTGCAATTGTCTCCTGCCGCTCCATTGAACTCATAGTGCTCCTTATTGATTTTCTACAGTAAACTCAATTCCTGAGACGTTACCGTAGTTCAGAGGACAAACAAAAGCGAGAGAGGAGTGCATACAGTGCCAGTCGGACTGGCGGAGGTCCTGCCCTCTGACACTGCCGTGACGGGTATTTAACACGTCTCTCCTCGGAGCAGAGCCCAAGAGGCACAACTAACGCAATGTAGAGAAACCTCCGCAGGTGCAATGACTGCTTGCAGCCCGAGAGACAGAAAAATGGGTATTTGTAACCTTTGGGAACCTTTGGTGTCTCTGTTATGCATCTTGTTATAGCAAAACATCATGGTGTACCTCGGAGGGGGTGGCTGAGCTCATTCTTGCACCCACACGTCGTACCTGATTTCCTTTTTCTTCCCAACATCTGCTTTCCTTTAAGCTCAACTTGTCTTAATCTTGCTGTCTGAGTTCCTGTGAAATTAGGTGCGATGCAAATATTGATGAAACCCCTCCGTTGTAGAGCATCCTCCAGGAAGGTTTTCATAAAGAACCGCATCTCGGTGTCTCCAAATCGATGCTGGGATCCGCAGCGTGGTTGTAACCCACAGCACTGGCTCCTCACCCTTCCTCCCTCCATCCCTGCCTCCTCTGCAGCGCTCGGCTGCATCTGTCTGCACTTGAATAGGTTCAGGGCCATTGCCCAGCTAATTACGTTTACTTTGGAGTCGCAGCTCTTGGCCGTGCTGGGCTGAAGTGTAAAATCAGGCTTCAGCCGGGTGGTCAGTGAGTGTCTCTGCACGAATTTATCGGCAGCTACGAAGTGACATTTTGTGCTGTTACCCACTGTGCGTTTCAACCTTTTCAATTATTCTGAAAACAGGACACATTTTGCAGCCAAATACTAATGGGTTCATTCCTTCTCCTGCCTTTCCCCCATCTCCTTGTGCAGGTTTATAATTACAGATGGGATTTTGACAAGTCAGGTTCTCAGTAATGGCAAATTTAAACTCCCTGATGTGAATCAAAGGCAGCTAAGATGATTCTGCAATGCATATTTATTAAGGATACTGGTGACTGAAGTCACTTTCACTCATAAAAGCTATATTCTGCCATTTAGCTTCTTAGAAGCTTTATTTTTAATGAAAAAAGAAAGAATTTAACCCCACTGCTGTCAATGCAGAAACACTCATCTGCTTTCAGTGCAGAACAGACGACTTCTTGTTAGCTTAACAAGATCCACACACCTCTCTTCAAAGTTTCTTATGCCCAAATCTTTGCCGTGGTGCCTGTGAAATGATGATTCCTTCTGCTCCCCAGACCATCAAGATGGGAAGGGCAGGTATTTGAAGTGACTTGAGCAATAAAGATCCCTACCCAAGTCCTTAGACCAACATCTGAATGAACTCATATGAGTGAGAATTCCCTGTGAGCCACATTTCTTATGGAAGTAGTGATAAAGATAATTTTCCTTCCCTAATGCAGTCTGATTATGGAAAGAGCTAAAAAGTCTACATTTGAAACACTGTTATTCTGTTTTCTTCCAATGGCATTTTAATCCGCATTTTATTCAGTTTAATGAAGATGGAAATGAACTCACCAGCTCACCTGGTACCAGCCCTTTTCTGGCTGGACTCGAGTGTCCAGTGTTTACTCTCTCATTGAAGGAAGCTCTCTGCTTGCTTTTTAGCTGCATTTAGGATATTTTCAGAGATAACCATTTCAGCAAAGCTTTCCTGACACTAGTCGTGCTCTGAAAGAGAAATCCCACTCGTTAACACAGACCTTGTGGCAACAACCAGCTTGCATGTGGCAGCCTGGGGTATTGGGCCGAGTGCTGGAACCAGCTGGTGAGAATCCACTCGTCCCTGTCACCATTTTCCCTAAAAGTGGTGTTTTGCTGAGAAAGATGAAGCAAAACCAAGCCAGGGAGGCATTAGGAGCCACAGAAGATTTCCCTGGCAGATGCCTCCCAGCATTTTGCCTGAACTTTGCATTTACCCCTCTCCTTGCTCCTGGCCATGCTCGCAGGCTCCAGCTGAGCCCCGGAATCATTTATGAGAAATGAATACACATCTCTTTTTTTAATTCTCCATCCTCTGCAGGGTTTTGACTGGGATAAGGGCATGACAGCAGCAATTATGTGGAAGATTGACAATAAATAGCCTCTCCCTGGTTGCAGGAAGGGTTTTGCAGCTTTAACCCCTGCAAGGGATGCGGTTTAGCATCCCTGGGATCCAACACTTCAGCATTGAATGGCTTCAGGCTTCTGGGGGGGTTCACTCCTGACCACTCTGTGTCCAAAAAGCTGCTTTCTCCTGCGTGCATGAGATCCAAATGACAGTTTAAAATTGATTTTGAGATGTTAGACCTCATAAAGTCCCATTCCTCTAGAACGCATGGTGCTGCTGCCCTGCAACTGGGAAATACGCTATGGGAAGAATAAGCATTTAATTATATCGTCACTAAGGCAGGAAACTATATAGGACAATAATTAGGATTTTAGAAATCATGGATTAAAAACTTGAATGAGCTCAAAAACTCAATCTTTCTCCTTCACACTCGACTTTTGGTGAGCCTGTCCCAAGCTTTTGCCAGTCACAGGCAAACTCAAGTTGTACAGCATCAAAGGAACTGTAATTCTAAGAAGAAAAGGGCAAATATTGCTGGATTTGAAGCAATATAAAAGACAACTATGTTCTAAATACTTCATAGTGGCTTTTTATACATATGTTCCTCAGCTTTAACAATTAAGTCTATTTTGATTATTTTAGTTGTTGATATTATGAGGATAACCAAGAACAAATAGGAAAAAGGCCTCAGTTTTGGGGTATCTGCTTGAAAGCCTTTAATATAACTTGATTAATGCTCTGAAAATCAGGCTCAAGTTAACATCTGAAAACGGGACCCTCCACCACATCCTTTGCGACAGACGAGTAGCAATGCCTCGCCAAGCCTGGGTTTTGTTTCAGGTTCCTCTCCGTTTGTAAAGCTGTTGAAGGATTTTCTGCTGTTTTATAGGATTTGCAAATCCTTTGCAGGGGACAAATATGTAAACACACTTCTGGATTTACACAAGAGTCAGATGTTCTGGTGAAATCCCATGATTAAAACAAGAAGCTTCTCAGTCTGGATTCTGATGTAAAGATTTACCGGCAAATTTTACAAGTCAGATGTGAGACTCCAGCAACGCGGCTTTCTGCTTCTAAACCACAGCCTAACCACAGCAGACAGGATGATTGACTAAATAATCCTTTCTTGCTTTGGTTTTTGTTGTTGTTTTTTCTCCTACAAACGAAACTGCAACTTTGCATTTTTAGACTGCTTATTAAAGAGCTGCTACAGCAAACAGTGAGCGCCACAGCTGTCCCATCCCTGCTGTCAATGCCCGGGCTCAGCTTCCCCAGTCCCTCCAGTTTGGCTCCGCATTGGGAGGACCCAGCTGTGCTGGGTTGTTAATTTGCAGCCTTCCAAAGCAATTGCATTACCCAGAGGGAATGCTGAGAGCTGCCAAAATTGCAGAGGGTGAGCGATGCCGATGTGGGCTGGGGAATGAACTCCCTACCTCCAGCTGGCTGCAGTCCATGTATAATCCTGGCCCTCCAGATTTTAATCCCAACTGGTGATTTTAGGACTCCTCCCTTTTTATATCCCACTAGAGACATTTTATACTGCAAAGCTCTCTCCAGAATGGGTCACTTCTTCAAATAATGAACACGGAGCTGTTTTCAGTGACCGTTACTATAGGACAAGGGCATCTATGTTTATGCACAGCTGGAAGTAAGATGTGGAGTGTACCAGAATTCAGGTGTAAACGTTGCTTCACCGCTCTGCAGACTGTAATGTGGAGTTTTGTTGGGAAGACAATAAGATAAATCTGAGATGTGTGATGGGGTTTGGGCATCTGGGATGGAAGCCGGGACCAGGACCAGCCCCTGGGGGTCCAGGAGCAGGGACTTCAGGCAGCCCTGGGCACCCCTGCAGCTGCAAGGAGTAACCCCCCATGGGGTAACCTCACCTCAGCTCAGAGGGGTTGGACGTCCATCCCCTGGCTGCTGGAGAGAGGAGATGGTTCCACCTAAGGCTGGTTTTCAAAGATTCATTATAGTGACTGAGCTGGAGAGTCGTTGTGGTACCCACTTCATGAATCCTCATGAGGACACAGGACAGAGCATCCATCCTGAGGTCACAGTTATATTCAGACAAAGGGTTCCCAGACATCTTCTGGACATCAGGTTGCAAAACCTCTCTGCCACCCAGTTTCATACAATACAAACATGGCCCTTGAGAATAAGTCCTTCCCAGCTTCACCAGATTTTTCCTGCCAAGTCTCCCCCAGCTTGCATTAAAACCCAGGTTTAGAGATTGGGCAATAGGCGTGAATTGCTGCTAAGATATAACAATTAGCTCTTTCTATAGCTTAATGGCAATTGTCTCCTATCAAGACTACAGGTAAAAATGGATCTCATTCTGCATTAATGTGAAAGCTGTGCATTAAGAAAGAAAACCAAGAGCTGCACTAAAAATACAGAGGATGATGGGCAGATCGGATGATGGGCAGAAATCCAGTTCGGTTGTGGACCCTCCATGTCACTCAGAACAGAGCTATTACCGGCAATGACAATTTGGCTCTTCCTTGTTCCCATTTAGGAACTTTATTTTAAATCAAGCTGAGGAAAAATTGGAATTTCTGCAGAAACGTTGACATTTTCCAGGAAATACGGAGTTCTGAGAGCTGCCAGTTCAGAATTACATCTCGGCATGCTGGCAGAATTAGCACAGCGGGGCTTGCTGAGAGGCCCAATTCCCAATGGCAAGAAGTTCAGACTTCGCTGCCATTGAGCCCAGGCTCAGATTAAACACTTGATTATAAAATCAAGCATTTTTAATGCTTCCTTTTGCATGCTGATTACAGCTGCTCCTCAGAGGCACTGCAGGGAGAGCACCTGGCTGCGTCTCACTGCTAACACGGGCTGTAGATGAGTGTCTAAAAGCAAACTCCCAACCTGTTGTGCGTGCAGTTTTTGAGCGCTCACCGCTGAGATGCACCATTCATGGATGGGAAAAAACCCATGGCATCCATAGAAAACAGCCAAGAGAACAGCAAATGTTTTTGAGAATAAAACCACACTACAAGAGTTACTCCAGCTCCTTCCTTGCACAGTGTGGAGGAGCAAAGAATTCTCTCCAGGAACTGGAAATAAGGATTTCTCCTTCCTTCAGCACAGAAACAACGTTCTGTTCTCTGTGCCCTTTTTCTCTTAGAAATCCTGCTTGATAAATGACTAGAGGGCCTCATTAACTGCGAAGATTTGTCAGTTTTCCCAAAGCAATCACGGCATTAGTTAGACCGAAGGAGCAAATGGAAAACTGAAACGGAAGCCAAGCACAACCCTATTAATCCTGTGTTATGGATCGACATTTGTCAACTCTATTGAAGTTTGTTGTACCGAATAGAGCCCAAGAGACCACTCAATTACTTTATCTCTGAGCAATTAGGATCCTGCTCTTTCAGGTCAATCTGTTAGCACAGAGAAAAAAAAATAATTTGGATACAAGATTAACAGTAGAAAATCCACTGCCTTATGTTTTGAGGGAAAAAAACCACAGATTTTCTCTATCAAATGCTGGGTTTGAAGAAGTGAGAGTTCACTGAAGTCAGCCTCAACAAAGGCTACCCAAAATGGTCATGTTCCCCAACACATCCCCTTCTCCATCCTTCACCCAACACCACCATTTGCCAGATGATTGCAGAAGGATCAGTCTATTATATAGCCAAAAAACCCAGCGATGGGTGTAAGCTGGTACCCCAAGAGATGGCCACTAAGGAAGTATTGAAGCACCAGTGACAGTTGTATCACGCAGACAAAGCACTGATAAGGTTTGGGCTAGGAGGACCATGAGCCACTTTTAGGTCTTTCTTAGCAATGTGAAAGATATTGAGTAGAAGAAAGGGGAAATTTTTGTTGCACATACACTTTTCTGTAGCTCGTAATTCATCTGCAGAAGGCACATACATCAGATATCAGCAGAGGCACAAGTTTGGAAGAGTTTTTAAAAGGTATAGGATAAGCGAATAACCGAGTTATAAATTTCCTGTACTCAGGGACACTTAGATTTAACTTGAAACTTGCAGCTTCTGCTTCTGACCTTAAAAAAGGCATCCGTGGCTGGAAATGTGTCCTTTTAAGCAAGAATATCTCCTAGCGCAATAAAAAACACTGTCTCTCACTGAAAGTTTTCCTTTCCTGTCCTCATGACCAGAATTATGTTAATGCTTGGTAATGGAGACTGAGGTTGAATTTACATCGGAGATGTCACCACATTCAAGCACATTTTCCTGAGCTGGGTCTCTAATTTGAGCCCCAGCCACTGTGGACCTATGGACTTCAGGCACCCATCACCAGCTCTTGGGATGATGGATTTCTTGATGGGTTGAGCCTACACCAAAATCTGCATCGTAACAACAAGATTGCTATCACGATTTAAGAAGGATTGGTGAAATGTGAGAGGAAACGGAAACTATAATCAGGCATCTTGACTGTCTATAGAGAAAGACCCACCCCATAATTTGTGGTGTAGTTTGGTTATTCCATGGCTGCCCACTAAGGATTTCTCTTTTCCTGTGAAGTAGATGGTACCAGAGGATGGAAATGGCAAGAGCTTACATCTGCGGCTGCTTGTTTGATGATTCAAATGTCGTTCTGCAAAAACGAGGGATGGGAAATGGAATTACCAAATGATTACCTTCAGGTTCACAATCCTGTTTGAGGAGCTGAAGATTGGAGAGGGGGAAAGAGGTTTGCAAAAAAGCCCTAAACAAACAAAAAATCCTATGATAAATTGCTTCCAGTGAATGATTCCACCAATTTTTACAGCTTTCCTCCACTGTTATAGAAGATTGAAATTACATATTGGGATTAATTTATCCAGTGAGTCATGTTTGGTCACTTAAACTTGTAGCTTCCTCTCTTCTCCTATCATTTCAGTAACCCACATTCTTTTTTCTGTTGCTGAATCATTCCTGATTTCTGAAATTTCATCCCTCACTCCTAGCTATTGAATGAACAGACCGAATGAATGCATTTTCTCCTCTGGTCTGTTGACTCGCTGCTCATTTTTTAGTGGCAGGCTGACCTTTTGGGCTGCATTGTACTACTGCCTTATGCCTTGATCTAATGATGGGGATGTTCTAAAGAGAAACCCAAGTACAGTTAAAATTCGTCTGCCCATCCAGATCATTCAGCCCGAGCTACAGCTAACGATGCTCATGCTGTGTGCCTACTGTTATATGTCCAGATATTTCATCAGAATAACACTCCAGAATCTCACCGGCGTTAGAGTGATGCTTTCATCCATTAATGCCACTCAGATGGGGAGATTGGCTGTTATTTTTTTCTTCATTTTCCACTTTACAGCTAGGGAACTAAGACCCAGACAGAGTTTCTCGCACACAAGAGGGCTGTGGCAAAGCCAAATATTATGGGCAGGTTTTTTGAAGCCTAATTGAGCCCATGGTCCTGCTCCCTTTGCCTGGGAACACTGTGGCTTTTAGCACGAGAGGGGGGAATTGAGTTCATCCACCCCTGAAGCAAACTTTCCAACCCTGCTGTGAAGTACACCATAAAAGCACAGCTCAGTCACCATATGAGAAGTTAGTATAAAGCCCCGGATACTGGGTTCCTGGGAATAGTTAATTATCCCAGCTTTAATGTTTAATGAAGAGTAACTAGCTGGCCTTCTTATTGCAGAGACAAGTTGAAAAATGCAAGTTGCCTGTGCTGAAAAGGCCCAGAAAGCTGGAGTCAAATAAAGGGATTATTTTAATTTTAAACCTCATGATTTTTTTAAAGCCATCTCCACTATGCGTGTGTACACCAACACCAACACCAAGGATTAGTGGTCCAGTTCATCCCTGCATCACTCCAGAGTTGTGCTGGGATGACGCTGCCAAAATCCATAGACCTGCATAGGTTTAAACACATCATTTCTGACTCCCCTGTTGCTTCTTATTCTCATCACAGAATC
>NW_010188819.1:0-10189 GCF_000695765.1 Mesitornis unicolor
TCTGTGATTCTGTGATTCTGTGAAAGGAAAGCTCTATCTTCCATACTTTTTCCTCATCCCATAGGGATTTTTCTGTCATATGTACCAGGAGGCAAATACAAAGCCCATGGCAGGTGCCTTTACATTACCAGGTTAGAGCCCTGGAGATGTTCTGATTGATGTGAATTCAGCAGTCTCTGTAACTGGTTCCTTGCAGTACGCCACCTAGGAGATCATTGACAGATCAAAGCAGTTTCTTTCCTGCAGGAACCAAGGCTGAAGTCACACACAGGGGTACAGTTCAGAGCACCGTGCTTGCAATGTGTATGCACGGTGTCCCAGTAACCACCTCTTCACACATGCTGAGAGCATGCCTTGAACTAGTGTATGGAACAAGCTTCACTGCAAAGATAAATGGTCCTGGGGCCATAGTATTTCATAGTAAATAAAACCCAGTGCCTTCTGTCTTTGCTCTAGATCACTTATTAATGTAAGCATACTTGATGAGTTTAATTGTATCGCCCAGACTCACTACAGTTCAGTTACTGCCAGATGCTTAATTCTATTGCTGTAGTGCTGGAGTCACCAGAACAGTGCTTGTCCCCTGCTCTTCACTGCAGTGCCAATCTCCCATGTTAGAATTGTTTTTGTAGGCTGCCTGTAAGTGGGCACATTACACTCTAGTGATACTTTTAAGCTGTTTTTTGAAGCTTAGGATTATGTGTGAAACCCTTGTCCTATTCCATTATACTTACACTGTATAAGAGGGACATTTGAAAACTCCAGAAAGCCCAGCCCTCTACTTCAGTGATTATTTTCCCTTTACAGGAATGGCTGAAAAATGATGAAGGCAGGTTCACAAGCGGGGTGTCAGGTATCTGTCAGGAGCAGAAAGATATTATCAGGACTGATACTAAGGATACGAGGGCCCTCTTAAAGTGGAAAGAGTACAAAAGTGCTGTTGAATTTCCAACTACAGCAATTGCCTGCCAAAACAGACTATGTGTAGTATGCCCCTATCTATAATATTTCATAATCAGAAAGCCTCAGAAATAACTGAAAGCCATCAGTGTAAGAATTTTGTGATGTATCACAAAATCTCACTCTTTAGTATTTTATTTTTCAGAAAGTGAAGGCAGAGATTTTATGAAAACTGTGTCTCTCTGGAGGCAAGAGGACACATGCATGTTCTTTTGCCCTAATTTTACTCTTCCTGAGGCTTTTTACTGTATCTTAAGAAAGTGATATATTAACTCCACCTGTCACAAATGGCACAAATCTGTTTATTCCTGAATGCCATGTCCTGCATGCTTCCATCATTGAGAAGTTCAGCACACTGATAACTGCAAGTGAAAAGAGTGAGAACTTTCCTGAGACAGATGAAAGTTGTGCTTTATTAGATCCTGGTGATGAATCATTACCAAGCAGGGAAAAAAATTTAGTCACTGAAGGAAATTTTCACACACATGGTGTTTTTAATTTAATAAACAGCTATGTAAGGACATATAAAATATATTATCTTGAAGGAGAATCATAATTACTTTTTCAGAAAATAGTTTTACAAGTTATGTAAGATCAATAATTTTTCTTCTGTTTTCTAGATTTCTAGTTGCTATACTTTAAATTATGTTACTGACAATGAACTCTTGCAAAAGATATTTTTACTTATGTTGTTTACTATTGTGTCCGTTTATGGGTCAAAGAGCAGGATCCTCTCTCTATTGTCCCCTAACCTCCCAGGGGGAGGATTTATAAAAAAGGGAAATAGAGAAAAAGATGCTTCACACAAGGTTGGAAGTTAAGACTGTAACAAGTTTAATGGAAAAAAAAAACAACAGAGGAAAGGAAAAGGGAATTAATAAGGGAGAAAGGATATTTAACTATATACAAAACCTGATCTCAGTAGTTCCGAGTGGAAGTGTCCGAGCAGTGACTCGTCACCAGGGACTGCAGTGGTGCCAGGAAGCGGATGGTGGTGCATGCTGCCAAGCACGTGCAGGTAGCCTCAGCCGTCCCAAGATGCCACAAGAAAACCACCCAAGAAACCAGGAAAACCCCGCGAAAACCTCAGGCCCCCTTGGTTTTTTATAGACTGTGGCCGGAAAGGGGAGGGAACAGTACTGATCTCGGACCCCTCAGGGTCCTACAGACACCACCTGTCCTTCCCTTTCAGGCTGTTAACCCTTAAACCAGAACAACTATAATCTCTGTATGGTAAAGGGAACATTGACATGAAAACAGCCACTCCGTCTCCATTTTTGATCAAATGTGTTGTTGATATTTAGAAGTAAGTAGATACACTTCACATTTAACAAATAATCTGCTGGGTAATTTTAATGACAACTACAGCTCTGTGTGGTCTGCCATTTTCCAGGCAAAGCATTTATCCCTGTCAGAGCTGCTGTGAATTTCTACGCATCAGCTAGACAGAATTGAACTCAGTCTTTTATGTGCCTTGGGAAACATCCAAGATGTTTCAAATTCTCTTCTGAAATGCAGCTGACTGGAAGGCAGTATACTATAAATTTACAAGGATTAATCAAGTCATAATTGTTATCATTCTGACCCCATGACCTTCCTGTTGTGTACACCTAGTCATGTGTTCTTGCCTTATGTTTTCTTTAGAACATCTCACAGCCAGCTATGAGGAAAGTTTGTGTGTGCGTGTGTGCGTGTGCATGTGTGAGAGAGATGGGACAATCCTGCTGTTCTAACAGCTGGGGATGGACTCACACACCAGAACTCTATTGATATGAAGCTGTTTGGAAGCAGCTCTTGTGTTGCTTTCCATATTGATTCGGCTTGTATTTCATTGTGGCTAATAGATGCACATTTATTGTTGTCTAGTATACTTTTGAACAAAATTTGTCAATATGTTCTTGTTTATATAAATTCTGTTTTGTAAAAAAAAAAATAACAGGTGAGTTATGCTTTGAAATATGTTCTCCAAAATACACAAAACCTGTTTTAACACCTTCTGTATATGCATATTGCATGTGTCTCCTATAGCAGGCCTAGGTATAAGCGAGGTGTCTATAGATACCAGACTGCAGCTGAAGACTTGTCTTTTCCATTGGTTTTCACATGAACAGCTGAATGCTGTGAGTGGTGTGGCCCATTGTCAGCATTAGGAGTTCCATTCATTGAAAGAGAAAAGACTTAGAGAAAAAGCATACGAAAAAATTTCTGATGAAATAGAATTGTTAACTCCAAGAATGGATCCATGCAACGTAATTGTATGTTAAGGAACATTGCTCCTATGAACTGCAGAAAGAATTTAAGCTTGCAGGAGCTCTTCTTCCCTGAATTACAGATATATGAAGATAGGAACAAAAGAAACTGAGTTTCATTCAAGTTTTAATTCAACTTCAGTTCAGTTTGTTCAAAATTAAGAGCAGATTCTGTCCACAGACTTTATTCATTATAACACAGAAGCAGTTGCAAAAAGGTAGAATGGTGTCTATATCATTGCTTTGAGACAAAGGTTCTAAAACTACTGTCCTTAAACTGTGTGCTGTTGGCTTTGCTCCTGAGTAATATAACAAGGTTTCTTTTTGCCCTTCATCACAAATTCTAATATTTTCTTTCCTTAGCTATGCACAGTAGAAGGAAAGAAAAAAAAAAGAAAAAAAAAGAAAAAAAGCAATTAATTGCTTGGATCCAGCAGCCTTACAAAGCAGCATCAATTCTTGGCTTATCATCTTTCATTAGATAGGAATTAAAAAAAATGCTAGTTGCTATGAGAAAATGGGATAAGAAAAATAAAGTAGTGTGGGCAGTAGTAGTCTCTCTTTACATTCTTGACTGCAAATATTTAGTATTCTGCCCATACTTTCAGTCTTTTATCCTGCCTGCCTCCTGTTTCTTGTTTTCCTGGCATTCAGTCTTTGGCTGAGCTGATAAGAGGCAGCTGGTGCAAAGACTCGTTTGCATCTTTCTCTAGCTCTGCAGTGACTCAATGTGTTAGGTAACAGCTATGGAGGTGGAAAAACTTGAGATAAGCTAAGATCCTGGAGAAAAGGCAAAGGAAAGAACAAGCAATTAGAGAGATGGAAAGCAAAGACAGCATGTGCTAAAGAGATCAATGCTTCTGAAAATACAGGGGGAACAAATATTCTACTTGAAACCTTCAGAGGAGGAGACTTATTCTCTGCAAAAGTCTAGAGACTAGATGTGATGAAGAAGAGACTTATTTGGAAAAGGATTCTTAGTTGTTGGTTTTTTTATATAAAGATTTTTTAAACATAATATTCATGAAAGCAACAATAAGAATGCTCTTATTTTTTAGTTTACATTTGTATTCAACATACAAGAAGTAAATCTACTAAATGTATAATGAGGGAGCAGAAAGGAGTATCTTGACATAACTAGCAATTTGCAGTATTTTCCAATGTGTGGTCTAGTATATTTGTTGTTTCTATTTCTTTTTTGTTGGCTTTTAAATGAAGAAAAAATGTTTCAACATGCCCACATTAACATTTTCTCTACCTTTGTTTTACCCCTTACTGCAAACTGTATGAAGTCCATCTACAGATATTTCAACTCTTAAATGTGTGGTACCTACTAAACAGCAAAAATTACAGAAATTATTGTTTCAATAATGAATAAAATAAAACCATGTTTCCTATGTTTCTTAAGGTCTTTTTTCTGGATTGTTCACAGGAAGACTTGAATACCAAGTGCCTGTATTTATCTCTGAGTAGCCATCATGAGTTTACTTAGAAAATCATTGCATGAGTTAGAAGCATTTCTGATTCCCAGCTGATTTTTAGTGTCCTTAGTTTTGATTGTTGATGCCTGTTTTGGGGATAAATGTAAGAAAAGTATTTAAGCACATGCTGAAATTGATACCTTTGGCAAAACTAAGAATAAGCCTTATACCTAGCATGTTATAATAGTGTAAGAACATAGAAGTATTCTTCTGGATAAGATCAAATGGTCCACCAAACTCAGTGACAGTAAGAGATCATGTTTAGAGAAGCCACACAAATCTGGCCAACATCTAATATTAATTTTCTTCATACTTATGACAGTCATAGGATTAATGATCCTGACTGCTGACCTCAGCATCTAGTTTGCAAGCCTATTATTTATGAATTTGCTTAATCCCTCTTTGAGGCAGTTGATACCATCTACCTCCACAATCTCCTGTCGTAAGAGATTCCAGAAAATTTCTGCCCACTGTGCAAAGAAATATATTCTTTCACTTGTTTTAAATTGATCTCCTGGTTCTCTCAATAGGTGTTCTCTAATTCTAGGGTCAGAGAATTAGTGACTAACAGTTCCATTTTCACCTTATCCACTCAATTAATGAATTTGAAAACATGATCTTGCTTCATTCTTTTGCTCTACAAACTGAAGGGTACACAGCAGTTTTTATTTCTCTATTTAAGGATGCAAGATGCCCTTCATCATGCAAGTTGTACTCTTTGTGCTCATTCTATCTCCAGGATAGCCTTTTTGAAATACAGAGAGCAGTATTACATGCACAACTACCAAAACAAACAAAAAACTAAATAATTCCAGGGATAGTTACTAATGTTTCTCTCTCACTCCGGAGAGGGAAAAAAAAAAAGAAAGAAAAAATGCTATTTAATAGTACTTACAGTGAAATTTAAAAGCACTGAATGAGATTTAAGGAAGAGAACTTAACAGAACAGAAATCAAGTTTTAAATTTGTCATAAAACCTGTATGAAGTATGATTATGTAGTTATTTCAATTGCACATAAGAATTCTTTTCCATGGGTAGGCAATATATGATCACTTGCACAGGAATCAAAGCTGCAGACTTTGTGGTTGATATGAATACTCTCTTTTCCCGTAATAACAGCCAGTTACTTTGCCTCAGAAAACTTTGGAATCAGGCACTATCACACAGTGACACAAAGTATCTTGTACTCCACTGCAGTACTCCACTGCAGAGTAATAGTTCAGCAAGAGTGTAAATTGCCAAGATATCAAGAAAAGTTTTCAGACTTAAGAAAGACTATTCTCCTCAAAAGACAGATGAGTGTTTCTGAGGCTCCAGTATCTTCAACTGATAAGAGTCAGAAAACGCTTATAGACTACTCAAAGTAATAGTTGCTGTTATGGAACTGTCATGAGAAAGTCACTGACATTCTAGCCCTGCCCCGCAACCCTCAAAAAAAAGTGTGTCTGGTAATTTTAATTAGATAGTAAATAATTTCTAGCATTAATATGGTGTGTTCACATAACAACATATGATTATATTTCTGCAAGTGTGAATCTTAATAAGCAAATTATTTTAGTCATAATTTTTGTGTTTTGTCAAAAAAGAGAAAAAAAAAACAAGCCACAAAACCCCCTTTTCCAAAGTCTTTGATTTTCTGTGATATAAGACTAGAAGAAGGAAGGAAAAAAGAGGTTTCTGAGGTATTTCAGAAGGCTTTGCTTTTATTTTTTTCTTGTAAGAGTATGACATTTTAAAAGTATTTTGAAGAGTATGCTTCCCTTATGCAACACCTTCTCTGAACTTCATTATTCATCAGAAAATCTCAAGGATTGGACAGCTTTTCTTAATGACTGAAATTTTCAGCAAGACTTCTGCATGACTGTAGTTCTCTCACTATATATCAACATGCAAAATGTTCCTTGCAACACACCTTTAGCCTGTATGTTAACAAATGAGAGGTATGGTTGTTTGTGGATGAAGATGATGTTTAGTCTTGTTATGTGGCAGTGACCATTGTGTCCAATTTGCTGAATGCATTTAACTATTTTACATCTGAAGCACAGGTATGGATCTTTTGTCTTAGATAATCTACTGTCTATTGTGCTTAGATGTTTTTTCTTGGCTTTCACATAGACTTCATATACTTCCTGACACATTTTTCTCAGTCTGAAACAGAATCATGGTACTTACTATTTTAATAGTAACTTTTTCATCTTTGTCAGTATTAATAGGATAGGTTGTGATTTTCTCCTGAGGAAAAGATGACACAGAGCCCTTTCTTCTCATTTTTTGCCTTAGTTGTTGCAGTGGAGCCAATTTTGAATCACACAGGAGACTGATAGGCAAAGTCTGAATTGCTAGTTCACCTCACAAAAAGCTAAGGCAAGCCACTTTTAAAGTTATGCAAATATTTGCGATTTGCAGTTCCACCCCTGTAGTGGTTGGTTAGTTTTATGTCCTTGGTAGAAAGGGTATTCATTTACAAATTGAAGTGAACTAGACAGGTGAAATAAAGAACCTCTCCTGAGATATAATATCTTTTGGATAAAGATGTTCAAAACAATAGAAAAGGAATATTTTTTTTCTTAGTAATTTGTACCACAGTAAAAGATGTGTACACCAGAGATAGAATGCACCTAATTGTCTAGTGTTATGGTTTAAGGGCTACAGGCCTGAAAGGGAAGGACAGGTGGTGTCTGTAGGACCCTGGGGGGTCCGAGATCAGTACTGTTCCCTCCCCTTTCCGGCCACAGTCTATAAAAAAACCGAGGAAGTCCGAGGTTTTCGCGGGCTTTTTCCTGGGCTGCTTCCTGTCCCATCTGGGGGACGGCTGGGGCTACCTGCACATGCTCAGCAGCATGCACCACCATCCGCTTCCTGGCACCACTGCGGTCCCTGGTGACGAGTCACAGCAGTCGCAGCGGCCACGAGGCACTGCTCGGACACTTCCAGTCGGTACTACTGGGATTGGGTTTTGTATATAGTTAAATATCCTTTGTCCCTTATTAATTCCTTTTCCTTTCCCCTGTTGTTTGTTTTTTTTTTGTTTTGTTTTCATTAAACTTTTTACAGTCTTAACTTCCAACCTTGTGCGAAGCATCTTTTTCTCTATTCCCTTTTTTCCCTGGGAGGGTAGGAGACAACAGAGAGAGAAACCGCCTCTCTGAGCCTTAAACAGAGACAGTCAGTGGATTTAGTCAGTGGATTCTTGGTACAAAGTATCCCTGGATAGAGGTACTCTTAAAGAGACAGGGCTCACACTTGTATTTCATGCACATTGACAACCTGGTGACACAGTTACTACTATTATAATTTATTACACATCTGGAGAAACATCATATCTTTGCCACAGATATAAGGAACAGGAAGGTTTGAATATCTCTGTGTTCCTGCTCCTTTTTATTTTTTTTTTCCTTAATTTTCCTTTAAACATACGTTTTTCACAATTTTAAATTCTACTTGGTGACCTATAACCTCATCTGTTTTCAAGGGCACTTCAATTTAAGAGCAGCAGTAACGGTAACAGTAATAGCAGAAGTAGCAGCAGCAGGGATTCTGCCTGTGTAGCTATGAGAAGTATTTCAGTAATGAAAGTGATAATTGTGGCTCCCTGCCTCTGCTGTAATTGAAAATGTAGTATAGTGCCTTTTCCATTTAACTTTATTGCTTGAGTTCAAATCATTGTACAGGAGGGAAAGCAATACTAGAATAATGTCTCTAATGGTGCTTTCCTGTCCATTCACCAGTTTGAAACCTAGCATTTAAGTTAAAAGGAAGAGCAATTAGATATATTCTATTACTGTGGAAGGAAAGAACTATAATTACAAATTTCAGTAATGAAAAAGTACTGCTTACCAAATATTTACCTACTAGTTCTGTTAAACATATTATCTCCAATAAGCTGGAAAACAAGTTACATGTTAACACAATGGTCCAAGTAATTTATGCAGAATTAAAATGGAAAACCTTTTTACTATAGTAATTGCAACAACATGCAAACAAATGGCTAGAGCTGTTCCATCCATTGAAAAACCACAACCTTAGATCTACAAATGCTGAATATTTTCACTTCCTACAGTCTTAACTGCCAATGAGGGTATGCAGTACATTGCACAGTACTCTTCTTTGATAATAACTATCCTTATACAACACTGTTTTCAAACTTTCCTAATTTTCTTCTGGTGACCTGATAACTGAGTTTCTGCAACTGCACACATGTGAGCAGAAACACAGTGAGTTTAGCCATTGCAAATGCATTAGAAATATATGCTTGTTATTTACAGTCACTTGTATCACTTCAAAAAAAGAGAGTAATTCTGAAAATAAGTACTAATTATGCATTTGAATGGTATCTTTACTGTCTTGTAAAAACTGTAGACCCACAACATCCAGTCTTCCACCCACTCTGATATGACATCAGTTGGCTTCTGTTTTCACAGTAAAACCCATGTGGATAATCTGCAGTGATGAATCCATAGAGTATATTTTTGTCCTTATCAGTACTTACTTTGATGTATTTCAGGTAAAATTAATGGATCTACTACGGCATTACCTCCTTGAAAATTAGAGGAAAAAATGGCTATGTATTTAATGCATGGGAACGGAAACAGGTACTTGATATTTTCCAGCAGCAGGCAAAGTAAGAAATGCAGGAAAAGAATCTTCAAGGGCATGAAATAAAAAGAAGCTGTCAACAATCATACTCATCCTCTTCTGCCTTGAAGGAAAGTGATAAAGCCTTGTTTATTTTTGTGTTTGTATTTTTTTTTGAGCTGCTTAGCAAAGGAGACAGTATTTTTAATAGGTGAATATTTCTAGGATGTGTAAGGAGACAATGACTTTCATTTAGACTTTTGTCGTGGTTTAGGCCCAGTGCATAACTGAGCACCGCAATGCCCCAGAAAAGGGCTAGTCAATATAAAGACTGGGAGGGCTTCTCACCACTTAAACAGGTCACAGGCAAAAGACAGACTCATCATCATCTCTGTTTAAGGGTCAGAGAGAGAGCGAGCAGGATTTTCTCTCTATTGCCCCTACCCCTCCCAGAGGGAGGATTAAGAAAAGGGAATAGAGAGAGAATAAAAAAAAAATGCTTTGCACAAGGTTGGAAGTTAAGACTGTAACAAGTTTAATGAAAACAACAGGGGAAAGGAAAAGGGAATTAATCAGGGACAAAGGATAATTATATACAAAACCCGATCCCAGTAGTCCCGAGCGGAAATGTCCAAACCGTGCCTCGTGGCCGCTGCGACTGCTGTGACTCGTCACCAGGAACCGCAGTGGTGCTGAGAAGCGGGTGGTGGTGGATTCTGCCGAGCACGTGGAGGTAGCCCAGCCATCCCGAGATGTGACAGGGAAGCATCCCAGGAAAGCCAGGAAAAAGCCCATGAAAACCTCGTCTTTTTTATAGACTGTGGCCGGAAAGGGGAGGGAACAGTACTGATCTCTGACCCTCCAGGGTCCTACAGACACCACCTGTCCTTCCCTTTCAGGCTGGTAACCCTTAAACCATAACA
>NW_010188819.1:10283-30316 GCF_000695765.1 Mesitornis unicolor
CACCCCTCCCTTCCTCACGGGCTCAGCTTTTGTTCCTGGTTTCTTCACCTTCCCCTTCCCCCTGTGCCTCAAGGCAAAGGGGGATGGGAGTGGGGGTTTGCAGCTGGTGTTCTCGCCATATGCTTCTTAAAGGGGTAGGAAAAAATAACCAAAACTTGTCCCAGTGTCTCTCTCTCTGCTTCCACATGGCCCCTTTTCCATACAGGAAAAAGGTCCTCAAAACTCCAATCCGGGTCTGCCCATGGTCACAGTTCCCTCACACATGACCAGTCGACCCAGCTCTCGTCACAGGTTGCAAAGGGGAAATGTGGGTTCTGCGTCCTCCTCCTCCTCACTCTCTTTCCTTTCCTTCAAACCGACCTTGGTGTTCTTCAAAGTTGTTCTCCTCAGTCCCCACTCCTTTCTCCACTGCAGGTCTCTTCTGATGGTTATGGAAATCCGGGTTCTCTCTCTCTCTTTTTGTTTGTTTGTTTGTTTGTTTGTTTGTTTTTGGGATGAAGCTGCAGCGGGACTTAAGCTTAAGTTGTGGTCAGAGCTGGCCAAGCCCAGCAAGGCAATCCCTTCAGGTCTCCTCTGATGGTTATGGAGATCCCAGCTCTCTCCTTTTTCTTTGGGATGAGCTGCAGCAGGGCTTAAGCTTAAGTTGCGGCTGGGGGCGGGGGAGGGCGGGGGGCGGGGGCCGGGCAAGGCTGGGGCCGTGCCACCCACACGTGGGGCCGCACTGGCCAGTGCCAGTGCCAGAGTGAGAGAGAGGCATGCTCTACACCCCCCTTAAATACATGAATTCGCAGGGGCGCTGATTGGCTTGACCCTGGTCAGAGGTGGGTCTGACAAAGGCAAACCGGGAGCTTTTCAGGTAGCTTTTTAAAGGGCCATCTGCATAGCCCTTCCCCCATTACCAAAGGCAAAACCAAAAACCCCTCACAGAAAACCCAATACAACTTTCTATTCTAAACCAGTTAAAGTTTTTTGAGGCATCCATATATGTCTAATTAATGTCTCATGAAGAGTCAGTCATCTTATGGTAGTGTTAAAAAATGTTGGAGAAATACAGATGTGAAGACAAAAGAGCAAAAGAAAAGTTTCAGTGTGACATATGATGGAGAACTTTGACTAAGCTAAAATTGTGGGGATTTCATTATTACACAGTAATTAGCTTGTCAAAGCTAGAGGTGTAAAGTTGTTTCTCTAGAAAGAAAACAGTAGAGATACATCTACAGTAAACAGAACAGGGAAATGGGCAATATTAAGAAATAACTGTGTGAGTTCAAACTGATCTGGATAATGTGAGTACTTGCACAAAACATTTATTCGTACAGATTCTTCAGAACACCTTTAAGATGAACACACACACACCTGATGTGCTGCAGTACTGTTATTCTCCTGAATGGTTATGAGACTTAAAAATCAAAACAATTGAACTATGCACTGAAATAAAGTGACAGAAACAAGGAAAAAATAAGGAAATGAGATATTTGAAAATAAACATAGTTTTAAAAAGTATTGAAAAAGAGATGTCGTTCCAGATGTAGCTACTGTACAGATGAAAAGTTAGCTAATAGACTACAAAAAAATGCAAGCCAAACATAAGTAAAACTATGACAAAAGTTATATACTCTTATTTTTTCTAAACTTGTGGACAGATATTTTCTGTTTGGATTGCCGATACATCTATTTAAAAAGCTTCATTAATCTATTTCTATTTCAATAGACTTCTAAGAAGGACATAAAAAAAATTATTCCAAAATTTACAATTTAATAAATAGTCCTAAAGATCATAGAATCATTAGAGTCGGAAGGGACCTTAAAGATCATCTAGTTCAAACCCCCCCTGCCATAGGCAGGGACACCTCTCACTAGACCAGGTTGCTCAAAGCCCTGTCCAACCTGGCCTTGAACACTTCCAGGAAGGGGGCATCCACAACTTCCCTGGGTAACATGTTCCAGTGTCTCACCACCCTCACAGTAAAGAATTTCTTCCTAGTATCTAGTCTAAATCTACCCTCTTCTAGCTTAAAACCATTCCCCCTTGTCCTATCACTACCTGTCCTGATAAAAAGTCCCTCCTCAGCTTTCATGTAGGACCCCTTCAGAAACTGGAAGACTGCAAAAAGGCCTCCCCAGAGCCTTCTCTTCTCTAGCCTGAACAACCCCAACTCTCTCAGCTGGTAGTCTCAGTGTCTCGTAGGGGAGGTGCTCCAGCCCTCTGATCATCTTTGTGGCCTTCCTCTGGACCCGCTCGACTAGCTTGATGTCCTTCTTAAATTGGGGGCCCCAGAACCAGACACAGTACTCCAGGTGGGGTCTCATGAGAGCAAAGTAGAGGGGCAGAATCATCTCCCTTGACCTGCGGGTCACAATTCTTTTGATGCAGCTCAGGATATGGTTGGCCTTCTGGGCTGCAAGTACACATTGCCGGCTCATGTTGGGTTTTTCATTGACCGACACCCCCTCGTCCTTCTCCTCAGGACTGCTCTCGAGCCATTCTCCACCCAGCCTGTATTTGTACTTGGGATTGCCCTGACCCAGGTGCAGGTCCTTGCACTTGGCCTTGTTGAACTTCATGAGGTTGGCATAGGCCCACCTTTCCAGCCTGTCCATGTCCCTCTGGATGGCATCCTCCAGCATGTCTACTGCACCATGCAGCTTGGGGTCGTCAACACACTTGCTCAGGATGCACTCTATCCCACTGTCCATGTCACCAATAAAGATGTTAAACAGCACTGGTCCCAGTACCACTCCCTGAGGAACTCCACTTATTATGCGTCTTCATTTGGATATTGTGCCATTGACCGCAATTCTCTGAGTGCTACCATCCAGACAATTCCTTATCCAGTGAGTGGTCTGTCTATCAAATCCACATTTCTCCAGTTTCGTAACCAGTATGTCATGCAGGACAGTGTCGAACGCTTTGCACAAGTCCAAGTAGATGATGTCAGTTGCTCTTCCCTTACCCACCACAGCTGTAACTCCATCATAAAAGGTCACCAAATCGGTGAGGCACAATTTGTCCTTGGTAAGGCCATGTTGGTTACTACCAATCATGGCATCTTCATTCTCCATGAGGAAAGCTTTCAGGAGAATCTGCTCCATGATCTTGTCAGGCACAGAGGTGAGACTAACTGGCTGATAATTTCCTGGTTCTTCCTTTTTCCCCTTTTTGAAAATGGGGGTTATGTTTCCCTTTTCCAGTCAGCCGAGACTTCACCAGACTGCCATGACACTTCAAATATGATGGATTAGCGGCTTGGCAATTTCATCTACCAGTTCTCTCAGGACCTGCAAATGGATCTCATCAGGTCCCACGGACTTGTGCACCTTCAGGTTCTTTAGGTGGTCTTGAACCTGATCTTTGCTTGCAATGGGTGGATCTTCCTTCTCTCAGTCCCTACCTTTTCCCTTCTGTGACTTGGGCAGCATGGCTAGAGTCTTCGCCAGTGAGGACTGAGGTAAAGTCATTGAGCACCTCAGCCTTCTCCATATCCCTCATGACCAGTTCCCCATTTTCCTTCTGGAGATGGCCCACATCTTCCCTAGCCTTTCGTTTATCACCGATGTGCCTGCAGAAATTCTTCCTGTTCCCTTTTATGTCCCTGGCTAAATTTAATCCCATCTGTTCTTCATTTCTCACAACCTGATCCCCGGCTGTTTGGACAACTTCTTTGAAATCCTCCCAGCTAACCTGTTCTCAAATCCACTCCCTACAGATTTTCCTTTTGTGCTCACTTAAATCCAGGAGCTCCTTGTTCATCCGTGCAGGCCTTCTGACATTCTTGCCTGCCTTCACCCTTCTTGGGATGCACTGCTTCTGGACTCAGAGGAGATGGTCCTTGAACATCAACCAGCTTTCTTGAGCCCCTCTTCCCTCCAGGGCTTTATCCCACAACACCTTGCCAAGCAGATCCCTGAAGAGGTTAGAGTCTGCTCTCCTGAAGTCCAGAGTGGTGAGCTTGCTGTACAACCTCTTTGATGTCCTAAAGATCTTGATTTCATGGTCACTGCAGCCAAGGCTGCCCTTGAGCTTCACATTGATCACCAACTTCTCCTTGATGGTGCGTATGAGGTCCAGCATAGCACCCTTTCTTTTTCCTCTACAATTTGGAGGAGAAAGTTGTCATCTATGCATTCGAGGAACCTCTTCGATTGCTGATGCCCTGCTGTGTTGTCCTTCCAACAGAAGTCAGGGTGGTTGAAATCACCCATGAGGACCAGGGCTTGTGCATGCAAAACTGCTCCTATATGATTATAGAGGGCCTCATCCACTCGGTCTTCCTGGTCTGGTGGGCTGTAGCAGACCCCCACTATGATGTCCCCTTCTCCTGCCTTCCCTTTAACCCTGACCCATAAGCTCTCTGTAAGCTCCTCACCATGCCCCAGTCCATGGACTCCAGCTGGTCCTTAATGTAGAGGGCAACACCCCCTCTCTTTCTTCCCTGCCTGTCTTTCCTAAAGAGTTTATATACCCCTATTCCTACGCTCCAGTTTTCTACCATAGTCTGCAAAGCCATGAATCAGCTTTGCAGAGGCACCTCAGGCTTTGAGGGAGTTTTCTTCTTCCTTCTACTAGTTCTTCCCCTGGCAGTTTGACATTTGTTACCATTGGTGGTTTCCTCTCTATCTGGATGTGCTGGTGGGGGAGTGTGAGGAAGTCTGGCAGTAGGCTGTGTGTTCAGTACAGATTGAACCTGAATACAGCTGTCTATCTTCTTTTCTGCCTCTCTGATGCTACACAGCCTTCTGATTGTCTCCTGAAGCTCTGCCACCTGCTAATGGACATCCTCCACTTTGGCACATCTTTTGCATGAAAATTTGCTGCCCACCTCCTCTCCAGGAGAAATGTCTGGGCACTTGCCACAGCCTGGACTCTGCACAGCAGCTTCTCCTTTTGGCAGCTCCGTCTGGGTGGAGCTGTTGGTCACCTCCAAGGTGAATGGTGCATGTCCCCCGCCAGAGCTGCACTCCTTGCTCGGCGTCGAGTGCTCACCATTCTGCCTCCAGGGAGCGAGGATGAATCCCCTTTCTTCTGGAACCGGCAAAGCTTCAGCGCCGTGCCGCGCGAGCTGCGGACGGCCGCGACGCACTGCGGGTGACTACCAACCCCGGGGCTCTTTCTAGGAGTGTGGGTGTGGGCTCCGTTGCTTTGGCAACGCACCCGGCGCGTCAGCCTCTCTCGCGAGAACTGTCCGGTACTGGCTCAAGCCCGCGGCTCTTCGAGGCGCTTCCCTGCCACAAGAAACCTCCGGTTACCCAGTGTTCTTGAGGTCTGCCGCTCCGGTTCCGGCTGGACCGGGTCCGAAGCAGCTGCTGTCGACGACATCAAAAGCAATGGCACCTGTCTCAGAACAACTGCTTCCTAACTTTAATCAGCAGAGCACCCAGAGTTTCAAATTACTGGACAAATATGGACGGTTGATGCCTAGTCAAGACTTTTTCTAATAGTAGTAAAAGAGTCTGTGACGCTGAAAAAATTGTTTTCATTTTGTATGTAGTTATTTGGCTCTATTAAAATAGGGAAGCTGGTAAAGAATGGCATGAAATCCGTAACCTTTATTTCTGTCCTAGAGAACCAGTGCTCTAGATGGTAAAAAGGGGTTAAAGCTTTTGACACATAGAGTAATTTCTACCCTAAACATCCTAAAACCAAGTTAATTCACACGCAAATTTACTACTGAAAGATGTCATTATATTTTTTTCAAGTTCCTTCTAGGCAGGCCAAAGAAAATAATTTGCATTGTCATCAGAAGGTAATGTCCTGCCTCTGCTGTGCTGCACAGGAAAGAACATTTTTCTGCAGTATTTTTAAAGACATATGTAAGAGACAATGTCTGGAGTTTACTAGCTTTATTTGTTGTTTTGGCTCAAGCACAATAAATATGAATGAGAAAGATTTATATTTTTTGCCCACTGTATTTTATTCGGGAAAGATCTAGAGACTCTTAAGTGGTTTGTCCAATTATGTGACTAACTGGAAAACAGAAAATTGAAATTTGCTTAAGATTTTCTTGAAAAAAAATTAATATTCCTGCATATTCCCAGTTTTCATTAAATCTGCAAAAATAGTAGTTGACAACAGTAATTAAAAATGAGGACCTGAAATATGGTTGAATACCAAGTGTATGAAAATATTGTCAGTTCTAAAAATGCAAGCGGAAATGAACAAATAGTAGAAACATTTCATGAGTGTTCAATAGAATTTGAACTGTTGGGAAACTTTACCTTTCCTTTCACAGTGGAATGCTAAATCTCTAATGATATGAGGAACAATTTTAAATTCAAATAATTACTAGAACTATAGAATTATTGTTATTAAATAAGAATTTAATAATATTGATTGAAAAGAAAGTTTTGTATATGTAATGAACGCAGCATTTGTATATTAGATTAGCTGAGGAGTTTGATGTTAAGCTAGCTGTTAAGTACATGAGGATTTTCTTCTACACCCTCAACAGGAAAAACAGAAAATATTTTGCCACCATTGTAAGTGTCATAGCTATTTTTAACTGCAAATACTGTGTGATGAAATTGTACTGAATACAGATCAAAATCTGAAAAAATATGCTATTGAGGAGAAAACACTTTTCTAGGACAAAATGAAGGAACTGAAATTTTATTTGGTATTATGATTGTGTGCGCACCCTATGCATGGGAACAAGGCAGAATTGGGCACATCCATACACTATATGAAGGCTGGCTTTATTCCAAGATGTGGGATGAATTTCAGATTGGTTACTGTTTTAAATAAGTTGTCTTTTCTTTCGTATTCTATCACTTCAATTTCTGGACATGCAGTCTTGGTGGCAATAGCACAGTTAAAAATGCACATAATGATAGGTATAATTCCTTTATTCTGCCAGGTATAGAGATCAAAAATGCTTATGCTGGATGGGTGCTTTTCCTAATGGAGTTGTTTTTACAGTTGAGATTGGTTCAGCTTCATGACATTCAGAAATGCATCAGTACATGTTATATTCTTCACAGCAGGATATTTTATGATTGTGTACTATAAATTACTCTGCAAACACATAGGTATAAAAAAATGTAAAATTTTATGCATGAGGAATCGGAAATTCAGTTAAAGATTATTGTGACCATAAAATACAACAATATTATATCTAGAGTAAAAAAACTGTAAAAAACCCACTGAAAATTATAGCTTTGTGAATGATTTTATTTGTTCCAAAGGAAATTGTTCCCATAAATAAAAATTAGTATTATTTCATCAGGCAACTCACATGTACTATAAATCATGTATTCAATTTAAATTTTATTTTCACAGGAGTACACTGGCAGTGGCTTTTGTCTCTCCTGATATAATCAAGATGAACCTTGGGGATACTTTGCTTTTTTTCAGTTCATAAGGATTATATCTTGAGGTATGTGAGATGATGCAGTATGTACTGGAATTATTGTACAGTGTTTGCCAGTAAGGAATAGGAGTCACAGGGATGGGTAATTCCTGTCAGATATTCTCTGAGGTGATTAATCGTTACTCCTTATTTCAGTGACTAATTTATGTTGTCAGAGATTTAATGCCTGCTGTTCGGCATGTGACAAAGTGATTCCAAACTGTACTCTCTAAGTTACTTCAGCTGTGGCAAGGCTGGTGTAATTACAGTGTTGTGTAAGTAGAATTTCAATGGAAGCTGTAATGATAAAGCCAGAGAACTGCAGAGGGATTCTTTTTTAATCTGTGTATATGATGCTGCTGCCATATCTGATGTATCTGCAAAGAAATCCTGATAAATTGAATATAAAGGTTTAAATTATTTTGTTTAAATTCAGTAATTACTTTGGAAAATAGAATAATATGTATCATATCAACTTTTTTAAATTGCAGTCTATCAGGAATATTTGTCTATTAATTCAGACAACTGTGTGGTAAAAAGTGGAAGGAAAATCTAGGACCAGCAGTTGCTACTTGTACTTTCTGAAGTGGAGGTTGAAACAGAATGTTAGTATCAGATATGAAGAGAGATATTTCCTAGTCCCATCCATATGTTCAACTTTTCCCATTATGCTCATAAACAAATATTGAAAGAGCTTCTACGCACTAAGTACTAAACATCAGTGTTTCTGCTTTAATTACATTAATAAAGTCAACCAACACACAGTAGTTCAACTTGATCATATACCCACTTTTGTGTTGTGCAACCTTGATTCATTGTTTGAATCAGTACTTGAGAAACATAAATAGTATGAAATAATTTTCTGTCTTTTTCAGTTCATTCAGGTCACACTTGCAAGTGGCTTTTTCTGTAGCCATAAGGAACACACATAAGGAACAAATGTTCATGGGAGAATGCACATCATCTAAACATTTTATTCACACTTTCACCTACAGCAGACAGCTTTGTGAAGAGAACAAAACAAAAATTCAGCTCTTGAGCTAAATACTGTAAGATTTGGGACAGAATCATCAGACCCAGAAACACTGTTTTTTTATGGAAATTTATTGTGGGGGGGCGGGGGGGAACCTTGCGGAAATGTGAATATGTGATATTTTTGTAAATCTTGTAAAACAAACAGTAGATGCATCCAAAAAGTGAACTGATCTTCAACATGTGCCCTTTGAAGTTATTGTGATGAACTAGTTATAGAGTCCCTCACAGAGAACCTAGTTTTGACCAGTGGAAGCATACATAAGGGATTTTTCCCAAAACTTAAATTCTACAATTGAACACCTGTGAATATTGTCCAGAATCCATATCCAGTTTCTCTATTCCAAAGTGAAATAGATAATCTTCACACAAACAAGTTTGAAACTGATCCCAAACTATGGTACTGAAGTAATGTCTCTGACAATGAACTTTCAGTTTTAATGCCTCAGAGGACTTCTTTATTAAACTTTGTAATAAACCAACCAACCTTATATAAGGATCATATTAGGGGATTTACATACCAGTAAAAGGTTAAGCAAATCTCTATGTTGTTAGTATTAATGAGCTGTAGCACCACCAGAATTGCTGGTTTGGCTTCCCTCTATTTGACTATGAAAACTTCAGTTTTCTTTTGATGTACTTGCATTCATCTCATACGTGAAGAAAATAGTGAAGCACATGAATTTCGGTGGCAAATATCATACAGATTGCCTGCTTACCACCAAACTAATGCAAGCAGATTATCACAAATCAGAATATTAGAATTTCTGTTAATTACAGTTATGTAAATTTAAGGGACTTCATGTTGACATACTAAAATTCTAAGCTAACAGGGTAATGTTTATCTTTGCAACCAGAAAATGCTGAAAGTATTATGTATTACTCTATAACTCAAACACTGGTTTGTAACTCACTATTAGTAATGATTATGTACAAAAGGGCTGTTTTTGTTTACTTTGACTGTATGAATATAAGTAGAATCTTCTTTGTGTACAAGGCTCATGTTTTCCAGTGAAAATCGTGGTAAAGATCAAATGCAAATACTTAATGAGAAAATGCCTTTTAACACAATTCTTCTAAAATCACTATAGATCAGAGAGGATAATGTGTTTACTAAGACATGACTATTAGCAGATGTAGAGCCTTGATGAAGAATAGCAAACGAGAATAACAAACTAATGAGAAGAACAAATAGTGCTGTCTTAAATTACTGATTCAGCCTTACCAGGATATTTTTACTTTCTTAATTTGAATGTAGAACTTATTTTTCCTAGAGACTAATTTTTCATTTACAGAAATTGCTTTATGTTTGGGTTTTTTGGTTTTTTTTTATGATCCTTTCAGGAAGCTAACTTAAAAAAAAAAGGTAGTAATGTTAGATAGAAATTAGTATAATTTTTACTAAGCTATAGTGAGTTTATTATGCACGTAAGATTTTAAGTGTCTTAATTTTTAAGCAATTTAACATTATGATACATCCTTTCATATATCTCTATCTAGATTCCTCAGTAAAGGTTGAAGTAACTTCATCCTTAGGAAGACAGTTGAATCTATAGTCACTGGAGAAAGTGATGCAGTCCATGGTCAGATTCACCTCTGTATGATGGAATGAATTATTGTCTAGGGGCACCTGTTTTCTATCTATAAAGGGATCTAGACAAATAACATATACTTGGCCACTTCTTTTTCTTGGATGTATTTCAAGATTATTTTAGATGCCTTCCCTTTAAGTCATCTTATGCATACATTTTCTCTATAAGGCACTATATGATGATCAGAAAAAAACACTTAGCAAAGGAAATTAAGGGTATCTTCTGTTTATGTGGTGTCACTCTGCTGTACAGTCACAGTTAAATGAACACAAGTACCATTAAGAGTCTAACAACTGCTTTTACTCTGACTCCGCTGATACTTCAAAAATGAAAGAAATAGCCTAAACCGAAGCCTGTACTCCTCATTACCTGGGAGAAAGATGCATGTTGCAACATAAAACAGGATAGTGTCAACACTATATCAGCTGTTTTCTGTGTGAGAGGAACATAGCAGGGTTTGATGCATATTTCCTGTTTGTTTAACACATTTTTCTCTCTTGCTACTACTTGCATGATATTAGACCTGGTAGTTATGTTTGCTATTCTGTTGCCTTCTGGAAGTGGGTAAGTGTTTTAACCTTAGAATATGTTGAAATTACTAAGCTCTACCTTCAACATCCTCTGGGGATTCAAATGAAGCTGCCAGGAATTGAGATTTATGAAACTTCTTGTTATGTTGTTATGTCTTCTTGTTATTGGAGAAGCTACTTCTTTGGCATGTTATGTTTATAAAACTGATCTCAATGTCCTTGTTCTTAAAACAAAGGCAGTAACTAAAAAAGAGCAGTATTTGTTTGTTTATTCTGATATATCCTTAGTCAGTAATACATCTAGGTATTCAAAATAGGTTAAGTTTGCTAGAACTTTTTTTTTTTCCCCTGACAACAGCAGTATACAACACTCTGAAAGAGAAAACTAAGTAAAGAACAATTTACTCCAGCAGAGACCTTCTTGTAGCTCACACTGGGAGAGAGAAGGGCCTTGAAACATATGGTCGCAGCTGACATAGGGGAGGTGAGAACAACCCTTCATGATATCCCTGCTGTCTTCCTCCATGCTGTTCAAAGAGCATTGCTTCTGCTTGGGAACCCCTGGCTGGCCTGAGGTCTAGTTCAAGCCCTTCAGAAAAGAAGGTCCTTGAAGATGAAGACTTAAAGGCAAAGCCATTAGCTTGGATTCTACTGAGTCCTTGGAGAAATGTAGCTTAATCTCAAAAAACAAGAGTATAGGTGCGCTGAAAAGGTACCTCCTGTAATAAAGATACCAGTAAACTTGCAGCGAGTTTCTTCTGCTAGATGTAAGATGGCCTTCAAAATAGGGTACATAGTAAAAATTCCTGCAAATACAGAAATTATAATGTAGGATGATAATAGTATAAACTTAACACTAACTGTGGTTATTAATTACTTTTTTTTGCTCAGCAATGGCACTTGCACATTATTACAAGTGCATATGTGTACACATACAGAGAATAATAAAACTATACCAAGCTACGATATGCTTAAGCATCCACTATTAAAAATAAATAGGGGTAATAAAAGTATGGCCACCAGATCATGATAAACCAGATTTTATTGTTGACAGTGGTACTCATACATAGAAAAATCTGAAATTTCCCACCCCTCCTAAAGTAACACACAGACACAAAAGGAAAAGGAGCAGTAGAATACATTTTCTCCACACAGCACCAAAGTTTGCATACACAGTACTGACAGAAAGAATTTGAATCTGGAGCTAGCAGGGAAATTTACAGGTGAGTTCTCAGAGGATGATCCATGCTAGGACAAGTGGTGAACAGGGGAGGGGTGACAATTTGAATAAAGGATTCCTGTAGAAAAGAAACAGGGACAAATTAGGTGGATTTTAGTGGACGCTGTCTTCCATATCGTATGCTCCAATGCAGCAAAAGTGTGATTGCCTGCTGACTTTGAGCATGAGACTAGAAACACTAAACAGTGGTGTTTGAAAACTGATAGGCATCAGCACAAGTTTCAGTCTGAGTCTCAGATCTCTCTAAGGCAAATCTCAGCAAGGGACTTTAAAACTGCCAGTGGCATTTTCAAGTCAATCCATCAGTCTGTAGGTAGCAATGTATAGAATGCACAGCCAGCACAATACCTGTTACAACCAGTGACAACTCTGCTAGTGCATTCTGAGCAAGCCACAAGCAATTCAGAAGTCTTCTGAGGGAAGAATCACAATAAATGAGTCTCTGTTCCCAAGAGGTTGAATCATGATTACAAGAATTGGGAAATAACAATGTCACTTGAACAAGGAATAACATATTATAAAATTAGGTGCACGGAAAAAAAAGGTCTTGAATACAGATTGCCCTAGCTTATTATAGCATTAGTCTTTCAGTAACTTTTTTTTTTTTTAATGGAATCATAGAATCATAGAACAGTTCAAGTTGGAAGGGACATTAAAGATAATCTAAAGCTAAAGGATGAAGTGTAATATAAATCTAACAAGACTCTTTTCTTCACTGTTGCAATTTTTCTTTTGTTAGTTGTGCAGAGAGAAAACCCAGCATTTCTGGGCAAACTTCAACTGATCCTAGAAGGTATGACCCATCACTGATCTATTCCTTCTGTGCAAAGCAATGAATCCCAGTGCAGAGAAACAGGTAACTAGTTGCTATTGGGCTTATGATAATGTGGAAAACATGGTAATACAGACGTTTGAGTCAGCTTTAATAACAGTATTAAAGCAACCAGCTGTCATCTGTAATTGTGCTTTCCCATTAAGAAATCTATGTAGGTGAATCTTAAAATGGGCTTTCTTTTCTGAAAGGTGATATTCAACTGAGAGTGTAAACCTACGGATACTGAAAGGACAAGACTTTTTTGTACAATGGATTCTGTGTATGCTAGCAGCTTAAAATAGCTAAATTTCTCTGCATATCTGTACTTCTAGGAGTCTTTTGGCAAAGGAAATCTAGTTTGTTTCTGCTCTATGGGTGGAAATTCGGTTAAATTACTCAAGTAGATTTGGGATTTCTTGTTTTTTTCGAAAATCAAGTATCCAAACAGCCAATCCAAAACCAGAAACATTTCAAAGATCTCACTTGTGCTTTTTTGTGGTTTGTTTATTTGTTTTTTTCTAGGAAAAATCCAAACAAAATCAAGAATGTTTCTCTTAAAAGTCATATTTAGTGGAATGATGTTTCACTCAGCATTTTTTTCTTGATGGCCACGTTTCACTGGTGTGTACAGTGATTAGCACACTGATGAATAGAACTTCAAACTTAGAAATACCTTCCAATAAAGAAAATACAACAATAAATATAATAGATTTCCTCAGACAAGTTCCATATTAAAACAAATGTTCACAACTACAATAACATTTTATGAGACCTTGTTAGTTATGTTCAGCAGAATCGTGGTTAATGAGATCTCCTAAATCAACTCTTACTACCCACTTTTCCACCATTGGCTTGTAATACTTCTGAAGCAACAGAGCTTAAATTGGCAGAAATCAAGCTAGAGAAAAATAATATTTTTGCTTTATGTGCTTCATTAGATTACTTGCTGGCACTAGCATTAAGGTTTATGCAAATAATCCAAATATACTAAAGGTAAGATGAAGCATTTAGATGTAAGCGTTATATTGTCCGTTATTGTCTTTGGCCTGACAGTTCCTGAAAATGTCATTTGAAGAAACATCAGAAAGTAACAGTGGATGGATTATCACTCATACTTTTGAAGGAAAAAAAAACAGCTTTTAGGAAAAAGTACTGGCACTGCATTCACTGTTACCTGACATAAATCCCACATGGGGTTAAGCGAAGAATGGATTAAAACACCAGAAAATAGAAAAGCATGTTTATTTTCCCCTCTTATACATATGTATATTACCATTTTAATTTCTCTTAATGATTTTTCACTTGAGCTTTTGGTTTTGCACGTATTAAAAGAGCCCTAAAGCTGTTTGGATACTTGCATGCATCCAAGTCTGCTTGCATTTTACTGAAAGCCTCTTTGCTTAAAAGCTTTCAATGTTTATGATTAGATTACTTTTCCAGTTATATATGTCTTACTGTCCTTCACATTCTTGGTAAACTTTTTTGTACTGTGTTCTTCTTTATTACCTGTAAGAGAAAACTTTTGGACAATCCCATTGGGTTTGGAATTTTTTTTAATGTTTCATTGTGGTTTCCCTTTTCATTCCCCACAGCTTGTTCAGCTTCATTTCCCTATAGATTTTGATCACCTACACTTTTTCCAGTCCAGGGTGCTAGGATTTCATACAACTTTATCCTTAAAAGTCATCTTTTCTATGGTCATGTGTTCAGTAAATATCTTTAGATAAATTCCCATGTTATTACTGAAACAAGACATCTACCATAAATCAAAAGTAATAATGAATAAGGACTTTCTTAGAAAATGGACTATAAATTTCTCCTATTTTTCACAATTAGCAATATATTGTCACCATGTCCAGTTCCATTATTACCTTCTGTTCCAAAAGCAAATTGCATCTTAGGCTCTTATATGAATATAGTTATTATGACAGCTCATCATGTAGTTTTTATGCCAGAGCAGAAAATGAAAGGTAAAAATCAGAAGGAAGTTACAACAGTTAAGAAATTATATTAAAATTTAAAGCTTTTGTAAAATTTAATTATTTCTGTAATCTTTTCCATAAATCTTTGTTCTATAAACTGCATAATTTTGAAGAACATAGTATTTAGTTCCATAAAATCTAAAAAAAAGGAATGATTTACTTGGTGCTGTCAATGCCCTCTGTAATGCTTCAGTAAAAAGTGACAGCTTTTCTTTAGTGGTTTACAATGGTTAATTTCATCATTATTTTCTACTGGTACATTTTATTTTTGCTCTTTCATTAGGATAAACTGGTTTTGAATAACAACTATTTGCAATAAATAAACCAATATTTTTTTTTCATTTCAGTTATGTTTACTACAAGTTTCTGCTTGTCTGGAAATTTGCATAAAAAGAATCTGTACTCAGCTATGTGAAATATACATATTTTTAAAAAATCTGTTTAGTGCAGTCATGGGATACCAGCCCAGGGAAACAAAGAGGGAAAAGAGTTCAAGAGAGTAAAAGCATATTGGGAAAAAAATGTGAGAAAAACTGTTTCTGAGAAAAACTGTTTCAAAGAAAAACTGTTTCTAAGAGAATCTTAGACTTGAAGAAGGATGTAGACTAGGATTATGGCAGAAGTTAGTCTCTTTTGCCCTCACTGAGATGTAAAAACTGAACCAAAACTGAAAAACTGGATAATGGTGTCAAAATCTGGCCAAGTAATAAACTGTAAACAGATCAGAGAAATCTACAAGTTACAAGAGAAAAATCAATCTTCTCAGAATGTTATTGTTGGTATATTTTTTTCTGTATGCAATTCTGTTAAAATGAAGAAAAAGAAACTTTAAAAAAATTACTAATTTGGAGTATTTAACATACAGTAAATGATGATGATTTCATGACTGTTTTGGTATCATCCTCAGACTACACTAAACCCTCCTTAAAATCAGCTTTTTGATAGAGAAACATTGTATGCAGTCATTTTCAAGTGGATGTCTTGGTATCACCCACTATTGCATTCTGTGGTGACTTGGAAGACCTAGGAAACAATTTGATTCCGTAAACAAATCATGGAAAAGCATCACTTCATGGATGTCCAATTTCTGATTTCTCTGTGAAAAAGCATAGTCTGACACTTTGATATTTCCTAGATCTTGGGCATTTTGGGCCTGGGTACCAAGGTAAATTATTCTCAATAGTCATGCCCTCAAATACATAGACCTTTCAATGTTTTTAAAACCATTATTGTTCAAGTGCCATGTGTTTAATATAAGAATGGAACTATGAACTTCCATGTGCAACCACGCGTGTGCAAGCAAATGTGCTCCATACAGCAAGAACTGCTCCAGGTCTACTCCTGTCTCTGACTGTGCTAAATTCAGTGATTTGCAAAACATGAATGGTAGAGCACTGTAATGAAAAATAGCAGTGTTCTTAAACAAGCTATAGTTACATTGCCTCAGAGAGGCAACAGAAAAGCTAGAGCAAAAAATACAGCATAATACTACTTAGCACTCACTGATATGTTATCCTTTCCCTTTTCTAAGCAGTTTACAAACATTACCTAATTAATTAATATGTATAACTCATCACTACACAACAGTTCAAGAACTCAGTATATAATTCTCTAATGGTTGTTACTAAGAAGTCTCTTTGAGAGGCACTCCAAAAGGTTAATGCTTAGTGTTGGAGAGATCATTAACCCAGCCTTTCTAAACCAGTTGCTCTTGTATATACTTAATATATCCTACATACTAATCATTTTATGAGGACTTAATGTCTTTGGAGCATGGGTTTGATATACTTTTTATTTTATAGAGAAATGTCTAGAGGTGTGTAAATATCTGTGTAACTTTTCCTATTATTTTCTAGAGATTTATTTACATTCTACATTGTGAGAAGGCAAGCTTAGAAAAAAAACCAGAAATATAGGGGTGCTACACAGTCTGCTTTGTGTTATTCTTTTGAGAATTATCTGGCATGAATCAGAAAAGGGGAAATATCTGATTGCAGTCTTGTTGCTTGCTGACAGTTTTCTGAAGTGCTTTTTTAGAAACATCTTTCTTTCAATTAATTATAAAATCACAAGTTGCTTGGCTATAGTTTCACAAATCTGGGAGACATTGAGTTTCAGCCCTTTGTTGGTTTGCAATAAGAATTTGTATTTGACTGAGGAAATCCTTAAAATCTCTACTTTTAACATTTTCTAAGGAAAAAAAAAATTTTCTGAGCTTCTATTTAGGGATGAGTTTCATATTGCTCATTTGCCCTTTAACATGCCGCACAGCAATAGTGTGCTGAAGGTGACAGCTGGGACATGACAGCATCTTACTTGGCAATCTTTTTACCGGTATTTAATTAGGTTTACGAGAGAGGCTGGTATATTTTGTCAGTAAGCGTTATATTTAAGGTTCTTGACATGTAAATAAAGAGAAAAATGTGTAAAATGTTTCAGTGTAAATGACTACTGCTCCAATTTATTTTTTTTAAATTTTCACTGAACAACACCAAAACCAGATCCTTTGAGTTATGTCTGATTATTTTTTTATTTATCGTGCCAATGGACTTTAAATCAGTGACACATTTAGCTTGAGAGGCTAGATCTACGCCTACTCTCAGTCTAAGCCAGTCTTTTTCATATTCTTCCAATGCCTCAGTTTTCCTGCCTCAGGAATGAGTTGGTTGCTCCAGAACTGTACCAAAGTGAGAACTGGAATTTAGGCAGTATGAATAATTAGGTGCAGAGGGAGTCAAGCAAAGCTGACTTTTGTAATCCTATGTTATCTTCAGCTGTACTAAATCCTCCTGCAGGTTTTTTTTTTTTCCTGTGTATGTTAGCCTTTCCTCAGAAAGATTGCTTACAATCTTTAATCTCAATAGAAAACTTTCCTCAAAAAAAAAAACAACAAAACCTGCACACTAAAAAATCCCAAGTAAGTGACCTGATAAACATCTAGAAACACTTTGTTTTATGTTTTAAGAAAAAACCCATACATTCTGTACAGGCAATACTAAAGATACAAAATAAAAACCTATACATAAATTTGTAAAGTTAAGCTTCTGAACAAGGATATTATAATCTCAGGGATGTGGACTTTAGCTTCAGATTACTTTTCCATGGCACAAAGATAGCTAAAGGCTACTGTTAAGCCATCAGGATCTTTTTCACTGACAACAGCTTCAGACTTCTGTATTCACCCATACTGTCTAAACATGCTGTTTTCACTTAAGAGTCGTGCAAGTTAACAGAAGTGAAAGTTAAAGAAGCAATGTTTGCTTTTCTTAATGAGGTTTTAAGATAATGTTTAAATATGTTCACATTGCGTTTATAACACTTATTTAATTGAATTTTAAATTGCTTAGCTTTAATTTATTTTTTCATTTCAGTTTACACAAACCCTTACAACAGTTAAAATATATTCTGACTGTACTTTCTAATGATAGAAGGGCAACTGTATTTACTTGTAGGTTACATTTGTACCAACGTTTTAAAGAAAGACATTTTAGGAATGTGAGAGCAGATCTCTGCCAAACATTTTACTCATTCTTCCCAAGCACATAAATTCCAGAATAGATTAAGTCAGTTTTTCTGATGAAACCAGAAAAATGGTAATATCAGCATTTTCATTTAACATAATACAAGTCATAAAAAAGTAACATTTGCTATAAGCTTTTTTTTCCCTAGGTAATTAAATCCACTGGGGTATTTAATACAGTTCTTTTGAAGTCGTTAGGAAAAAATAAGGAGCAGTGAAAATCTCCTTTTGTACTTCCCTTTTTTCCCTATTCCTTTTGTCTCTCCTTTTCCCTTCCATTTTTCTATTTTTCCTTTTTTTCTTTTTCATGTTTCATTTTCCCTTTTTATTTTCTGTGAGAGAGGAAGAAATAGTAGAAAGACTAAAACTGTTTCATATTTAATTGGATAAAAAATTAAATCTGATTAAAATAAAATTAAAACACAGCTACTGACTACATTTGCTTCTTTGAGAGAACTCTTGCTTGATACTAACCATGACATTCTTTTACCACACTTGATTATACTGGAGGTATATGTTTGTGCTATGGCATTTTGATTAATATCTCCTTTCCCCAAATTCTTAGTTTGAAGGGTCCCTGGTTCATAACTAACTCAATCTCAGTTCTGCCAGTACCAAAGACAGACGTTACACTTTGAAAATAGGCATTATTTCAGCATAATAGTCTGTGACATTGAAGGATTAACAGATTATTTAATCAATAGAACCCATCATTTGGTCAGAAACTGCTAAAAAATAATGTCCTATTCATTAATTCATGGTATTTATTGTAGTAACATTCATCACAATGTTCCAATTAGCTATTAATGTACACACCACAAGTATTAATATAAGATTTTTCACTATAAATCATCATTGATTAACTGAACCATCATTTTAAAGTGCTACAGAAATGATAAGAAGTAGCTGTCTTTTGCATTCAGCTATGTTTAATTTATGCTCATTACAGTTTCCAAAGATACATTTTTGCCTCATATGCAGATGTTATGATAATCTGTTATTTAATAAATCCAAATAAATCTTTTGACTGTGAAAGAGTCAAATGAAAAAAATAGGATTCATACACAAGTAATGTAAAATGTTGTTAAAGAGAGGAAAATGTTCCTACCTTTCTGTTAATTTTTAATGAATACAAATTAAAACAGACACCTTTTACTGCAGTGCTTGGAGGTAATTAAAACTGCAGATAAAACCAGAAAAAAACAATCTAACAATAAAGAAGTCAGTGAAAACATTCAGTACAAAGCCAGATAATTATCTTTCCTTTACGAAAAATGCCCTCATGTCCCAGAAAAGACTTATTCATCAGTAAAAATTTCTAAACATACATGTCCCTCAGATGCCAACCAGACTGGTACTTATTCTGGTATATACTACAGAACATAGTTTTCTACATTTGAAAGAGTCTAATAACATTTTGTCAAATGATTTTCAGATATTTCCCCTCTTGATTAATGTTGCTAGCTGGTCAGCACATGAAAGCATTGTTTTTTCTTTGAAAGGAACAATTGGGAATTGTCTAGAAGAACATACAGTAGGCTAGAAGGACATCCAAAAAAAACCCAAATGTTTTGGTGCTTTTAAACTCCATGGGACTCGGTATTTTCCACCTGAAAATCCAGTGAGCCTATCCACTGAAATCTAAATGAAATAGGGCAATTAGGGAGTACCCAAACATTTGTTTTAGAGGGATATTGAAAAAATTCCCCGGATATGTTACCATAGCAGGTTAAAAAGACTTTTAGTTTTCTTCAGAGCATAAATACTTCCTGTTATGGTTTAAGGGTTACCAGCCTGAAAGGGAAGGACAGGTGGTGTCTGTAGGACCCTGGAGGGTCAGAGATCAGTACTGTTCCCTCCCCTTTCCGGCCACAGTCTATAAAAAACCGAGGTGTTCGCGGGCTTTTCCTGGCTTTCCTGGGCTGCTTCCTGTCGCATCTCGGGACGGCTGGGCCTAGCTCCACGTGCTCGGCAGCA
>NW_010188819.1:30347-30620 GCF_000695765.1 Mesitornis unicolor
TCCCGGGGGACGAGTCACAGCAGTCGCAGCGGCCACAAGGCACTGCTTGGACATTTGCACTCGGGACTACTGGGATCGTGTTTTGTATATAAATATCCTTTGTCCCTTATTAATTCCCTTTTCCTTTCCCCTGTTGTTTTCATTAAACTTGTTACAGTTTTAACTTCCAACCTTGTGCAGAGCAGTTTTATTACAATTATTATTATTATCACTATTATTATTATTGTTGTTGTTATTAATATTAATATTCTCTCTCTATTCCCTTCTCTTAAT
>NW_010188820.1:0-1275 GCF_000695765.1 Mesitornis unicolor
AAGAAGGCTGAGGGTTCTGAGAGAATTGGAGGAGGTTTTGGTCAGAGTTGCCTATACTAACACTTGAATGTGTTTTCCTCTTTGGACAGGCCCCAAATCCTAGAGGAAGAAAACATCCAACAGCAGCTCCCTCACCCATGCCCACCACCTCCACACAACCATGTACTTCTTCCTCCTCAACCTCTCTGTTCTCGACCTTGGCTTCATTTCTACCACTGTCCCCAAAGGCGTGGCCAATTTCCTCTGGAACAGCAGGGCCATCTCCTACTCAGGATGTGCTTCCCAGGTCTTTCTTTTTTCCTTCTTGGCAATAGCAGAGTATACTCTTCTCACAGTCATGGCCTATGACCGCTACATTGCCATCTGCAAACCCCTGCACTACGGGACCCTCCTGGGCAGCAAAGCTTGTGTCCACATGGCAGTAGCTGCCTGGGGCAGTGGTTTCCTTTATGCTCTGCTGCACACAGTCAATACATTTTCACTACCCCTCTGCCAAGGCAGTGCTGTGGACCAGTTCTTCTGTGAAATCCCCCAGATCCTCAAGCTCTCCTGCTCACACTCCTACCTCAGGGAAGCTGGGCTTCTTGTGGTCAGTGCCTGTTTAGGTGTTGGGTGTTTTGTTTTCATTCTGCTGTCCTATGTGCAGATCTTCAGGGCTGTGCTGAGGATCCCCTCTGAGCAGGGACAGCACAAAGCCTTTTCCACGTGCCTCCCTCACCTGGCCGTGGTCTCCCTGTTTATCAACACTATATTGTTTGCTCACCTGAAGCGTTCCTCCAAATCCTCCCCATCTCCAGATGTTGTGGTGGCATTGCTGTACTCAGTGGTGCCTCCAGCAGTGAACTCCTTCAACTACAGCATGAGGAATCAGGAGCTGAAAGACACACTGAAAAAGCTGATTCAATCAGTATTCTTTCAACAGCAATAAGCTGTTCACAATAAGACTCTTCACAGAATTTCCTGTTTATCTTGGGAATTTGCTGTGCTTTGTGTTTTTACTCTCTGATAGTCATCTGTGTTTGGGAATGTCTGCATTTACTCCACTTCTCCAGAGGAATTACCGTTGTCTTTCTCACCCAGAGGTCTTTGCACATGTGCCTGACAGAATGGTAAACCTGGCCTTCCATGTCACTGTTCTGTAACAAAAGAGGATTTCCTCAGTGCTGGTGTCTGGAGTTTGGGTTCCTCTTCCAAAGCTGCGGTCAGGAACAGGGTAAAGAAATTGCCTCCATGAGGCCCTGCTGTTGTTCTTGAGTTCTCCATGGGCGTAAGATG
>NW_010188821.1:0-17148 GCF_000695765.1 Mesitornis unicolor
GTTCAACCTGAACATGAGGAAAAACATTTTCGCTTTGAAGGTGCCAGAGCATGGCCCAGGCTGCCCAGAGAGGTTGTGGAGTCTCCTTCTCTGCAGACATTCAAAACCCGCCTGGATGTGTTCCCGTGTGACCTGGTCTGGTGATCCTGCTCTGGCAGTGGTTGGACTGGATGATCTATCGAGGTCCCTTCCAACTCCTAACATTCTGTGATTCTGTGATAGTTAAACTGAGGAATTCATGGATGCAGAACGTTAGGGATGCTGTGGATTCAAAAAATTCTCAACTAATTTGACAAAGTAAAATACAATAAATGCTATAAGAATCAAAGACATAACTAAGACACATACTGTCATAAGCTGAGTAAAATTACTTCTATCTTTCCCACTTTGTCTTCTCTTGAAAAAAGGTGGCATTTTAGTTAAACATGAGAAAAGCTGTACCAGTTCCAACTAGAAGTTGTTAACATCTAGTTTGCAACACCTGAAATGCACCAGCCATAGCTTTCTTTTACCTTTTCCTTTTACTATTATTGATCAGTCTAGTTTTCAGAGCCAAACAGTTGGTGATAAATGTGTATGTTGGGAGTGGTTGGGGTGGGGTGTGAGAAATACAGGTATTCAAAGAACCATAACTTCTTACGCAGCATAACTAATGGTGGCTAAAAAAATAACTTCAATGAATTGAAAGTTCATTACCAAGGTTCTGTTTCTCTGGCCTAATTGTGTATCACGTTAGCACACAATTAAACCCACCCTCCTGTTATTGTACAGTGAAAGAATTCGAATAATTCTGGTTTCCTTCTCCACTGCCTACTGCTCTACAAGGGCTTTTGGAGTTCCTTGTCCTTTGTCTATGGTAGTTCCCCATCTCGCTACCTTCTGGACAAAATGAAATCTTGTTACGTATTTTCTAGCTACAGAAAAAAAAGAAGTTTATCGGTGCTAAATTTACATAAATTAGCATACAGTCCAGAATATTGCTCTGTGAGTGAAGACAACCTTATATTCTTCATTCAAGGATGCTTCCCTGGTTTAAAGCACTGAGTAAATTGCACATTCTCTTGTTCAGACACAGGTAAAACAATCATGCCACAGGCAATCAGCTTTAGAAAACAAATAGTTGAAGGAGGCAGCTCTTTTCATCAAAGGGCATCTTCAGTTATCCAACATTATTTCGGGGATGATGACATACTGAAATATCTACTGCTCTGAAAGCTTGGAATGACATGCCTTTGCACACAGGCAAAAGAACAAAGCTACTCCTCGTGAGAGCAGCAGCACACTTACACACAGCTGAAATGGACACCAAGTTTTGGATGGGTAAAAGCATATAATAGTCCTCAATTATAACATACAATGAAAATGCATTTGGAGTTTGTCTTTACTACCTGCCAATCTTCCCCTGTAGCTTTTAATATGTATGTGTCAGTCCTCTCAAGCTAAAAATGCAGTAAAGTTGAAATCAAAGCGGAGTTTAGAGCTGATCTATGAACAACTTGTGTGCTTTCTTCAGCGTGTTTTTTTAATACTAGATTGCTAATGTGTCAGATACCTTGTGGCAAAGAAAAAATAGCTTTTTTTTCTTCCCCCACCCCTTTTTTCACCCAGTAAAAACAAACCCTTGGAAGTAAATTAACAAAGAACCAAATGGCAAAGCAGATTGGATTGTTACTACCAAATGGTGTTTCAAACACAATCTAATTAGGTGATAAAATGGACCAACGTACACTGAGACTAAGTAAGCAATTAAGTGCTGTGTAACATAGGAGAGGGAGAGGCAGAGGAGAGGTATCAGTTGTACAGGACTGCAGTGTGAGACATTTGGCATTTGGCTCTCTAGCGACTTATCTATCTCAAGAGAAGAATAAAACGAATCAGAGTAAAGAATGGCTTCTTCAAATTGAAGCATCTTTGTTTTCATTCCGACTTTATGACGAGTCAAAAAAACCCCTCTAATGAATTCTCAGGAAAACAGTTAAGCTCTGTACAATAGATGTTTACACTGGTCTTTGATGTTACCAGCACTTACACATTTACCACAAAATTTAGTTTTGAGACTCGGATATTTTCTACATAAAATAACTCAAAAATGCATATATTAAAAAAAATAAAGACTATTTGTATAAGTTGAATTTTACTTCAGATGTCAAAACAGAAACAGCATAATGTATTTAATTTAGCAGGAAGCATCTCAAAGCATAAATTTCTCAGCCGTTAACTCTTTTTCAACTTCTTCAGAATTCAAAGTAAGTCACATCTCGGATGGAATTATTCACACACAGGAACAGATGCACATGCATACTCACAAAAGAAAGGCATGGAAAGTCACCCCTGCACAATGGTACACCAGGAGATACGAATGCTATTAAATCTGGAGAGTACTTTCACAATATCTTTTTAATATTACTGCAAAAGCAAAGTAATAGATTAAATTTACGGTTAATCATCAATAATCCAGCCCTAGATATTGAAATAAGTCTGTTTTAGAGCAGTGCTCTTAGAAGAGGCAAATTTCACAATTTTACATTCACATAATTCCAGTTGCATTTTAAGTGGCAGCAATGAGTTAGGGAAACTGAAAACTCTACAACTCTTGAAAATATTTTCATTTCCCTGAGTGACAGTCCTCATCCTGCATTCTCAGGGGCAAATTGCTGGTACTATATTATTTTCAGTATCTACTAATCCAGACATTGAAACAGAATATGCCAGCACACACATCACACTTTCGCTGTAAGAAACAGGTTTTGCAATTGGGCTTCTATGTTTCTATCTTGATTACTGCATATATTGCTGACAATTTTTATTTAATAATACTAACAAGGAAGAACATTTGCATACGTGTAAGCTTTTACATAGCACAAATGCTAGCAAATAACTTGCTGCTTTAATCTGTGCAGTTCAGCTTGTCAAAATAGCAAGTGTTGAGAGTAACCCACACTGTATCACTGTAATTCAGACAGGTGAGCCAGACATGTACCCACATGCTATTCTTTCAAAGATAATTTAAAAACTGTTTTCAGATGTCATACGAATATTCTATAAGATTCTCTCAATAAATAATATTTAAAAGCTCTGCTAACTTTGCAAAGTACTTCATTGCTGTTAAACCCTGCTAAATGCTTAGCCCCAGTGAATAAGACTGGTAATTATTTAAGAGACTGATGTGATTAACATGCTAAAGTTAACTTTGAAGACATTTCCTAATAAAACCAAGTACCCTCATGACAGTTTTTTTCAGCATTACCCATTTCATTTAAATGACTTTTATTTAAGATACTTTACCAGGATTCTACACAAGATGTCATTTAGGAAAGATGCAGAATTTCTAACATTACAGAGACTCAGTAAGTACTGATACACAAAATAAATATGAAAGTATTTTCAATGACTTTTGTAATTGACAATTCTGTAGTGACATTTATTAAACACCCATAAACACTAATAAGTTATTCAATGCATGAATGTACTATTTTTTTTTTGAGAAGTCATGATTCTCATCTATTGCTGTACCAGGTATATGGCACAATCATAAAACAATCTCCAATATTTCTGTTAGTACTCTAAGGGGGGAAAATACAAGTTATATAGAGACTCTCAGCAAAGAAACACATTTGAATACTGCAGGACAAATGTGCACTTTAATTTAAACAGAAGAAATGTGCAGTTTGATTTCCTGTACTCATGTGGCAGACACAACAGCTGACACATCCTTTGTTAAAACCTTCATCATTATGGAGATGATTTTTTTCTACAGTATTGCAACACAGTAGATATTTTTTGCTTTTAAAAAGACTTCAGTTTTTGCATCACAGCTTTGGGAAAGAACTACTGAATTCACAGGAAGTTTTAGGGAAAACTGAAACAACACAGAGAAGATACATGGCCACTTCTCTGGAAGCTGCCTAACTGATTGAAGGTAGGCAGAACTTTGGCTTCTGCAAACATAAACAACATACTTAGTAAATATTTATGAAAATTAGCAGTTTCTGTTTACACAACCTGTAATATTTAACATCATCGCATGATTTAACATTTCCTCAGCTTTTCACTGAAGCAGAAAAGTCACAAGATGATAAAACCTTTTCAGTAAACCACTGAATATTTCTGATTTTCAAGAAAGAAATCATTTAAGGACATCCAAACTTTGTTAAAACCCATTTCAGTTTCCCAAACTTCTAATTTTATCCACTGACGTATTTACAAAGTATGTATACACTTTTGTTTCTATTCGCAGTTGAATATTCAATGAAAAATTATACTAAGCAATTGTTAACTCATCTGGCTAAGTGAATATAGTGCCAAATATACAGCAATATTTAAACATTTTAGGTTTTACCATCCTTTCATGTCATTGTGGATTTTGTGGAGATTGGTTGGTTGGTTGGTTGGTTTGGTTTTGTTGGTTTTTTAGGGGCAGGGGTTGTTTGTTTGGGGGTTTTGTTTGTTTGTTTTCTTAAGATAAACTGTCTTCAGGCTTAGGTCTCTGTCTCCTGTGACAAGTTGGGGTACAACAGGCTGTGCTCCAAACCTGATTCTCAGGCAGTTGGAAAAAGTTAAAAGAAACCACAAAACAACAAACCAAAAACCAGCAACGACAAACCTCAAACAAAGCTCACTTAAATAGCATGGGTCCTTAAAGGCTTACACTGAATTCAAAAGAATAGTTAGCCCAGTATGCTCATGCCCTTCATTTGATCCACATCAGACAAGTCAAATTTTCTGGATATAGGCGATGGCTGTGGTCAGGGAAAGAATTACTGAAAGCTCAGTTAAATAACATGGGTCCTTAAAGGCTTCCACTGAATTCAAAAGAATACTTAGCCCAGTATGCTCATGCCCTCCTTTGATCCACATCAGATAAGTCAAATTTTCTGGATATATGCGATGGCTGTGGTCAGGGAAAGAATTACTGGTTTCTCACCCCAGAAATTATCTACAATAACACAAACTACCTCAGAATAATACACTGATATAGCTCTTGCAAAGAAACCACTCCTTTGCCTCTGATAAATTGTAAGTGGCATTTGGTTAACACATTACTTAGCAGTGTCAGTGGGTGGTGCCCTTCACTGGGAATGAACAGCACTCACACTCCAAGAACCATTACAGGCTGCCAAAGTTCCCTTTAAGTGATTCAGGGCAGGCATAGGCTAAAAAGTCAAAAGCCAATGATCTAATACAAATACAGTTTCTTTGGGGTTTGACTTATTCCTCTAGATTGGCCTCTCAGATCTCTATACAATAGTCAATAGAACATTCATTCATTGTTTCTCTCTCTTTCTCTCTCTAATCCTGGCACCCTTTCTTTCTTTCCTGTGTTTCTGTGTAACACAAGCAAGAAAAATACAGTAGACTTAGCAGAATATGATTAAATACTGTATTTTTATCCTAACAGAAAGTAAGAGACTACAAATCTAATATTATTATTTTAAAAAATTAGCTGATGGAGTATGTACTTTATTAATGATACCTGAAACAGGAGCAGCAGCAGTTGAAAGGTACACCTTACGATTTTGTACACTACCTAAAACTTCAATATACACTAAAGTTTCAAGCATTAAGTATCAGTTTGCCTACTCGAAGTTTATGAACACATTCTTCAAAAGGAAGAACTCATGTTTTCTTACTGCTGTGTCACTGCTCTATGAAGTTCACTCCTGGGACTCCATAGTAGCTCAAGCTGTAATGCATGAAAGACACCAGTGCTAAAAACAATAAAAATGATCACAGCAAAGGAGCCTTAAAATTTGTAAAGTATTTTCTTAAGACTTCAAAATTAAGGTCATAAATTAAACTTTTTCGTTTAAACCTAATTGTGGCTGACGCAAACACACTCTTATTTTTTCCTATAAAAGTAAGACTTCTCTGCAAACGTGCGCTTGCTTTCAGGTTTCATTCTGAAAAGATGCCAGATAAGCTGAGATATCTGCTAGTAGTTCACATATGGAATGAAACTTTCAAGGTCAAAATAAAAGCCTTCCTAGCAATAATAAGCCAAGTGAGCTATTTATAGAAGACATATAAATGTTCTACACAAAAGGAAAAACAAGACTCACAGGAAAGTGCAATGAAAGAAACCATTTTTCAAAGTCCTTCAGATTTTGATCCAATGAAATTTAATTTTCTTCTTACTAAGGAGTGGGAATTTTATGGAAGGTAAAAAATTAAGTAAGAAAGGCTAAGAACAAGCAAGCATAGCTACCATGACAATCTGCAAGTGAAGAAGGCAAACTATAAAAAGAATTAAATGTAATTATTTCTTTTTAAATTCGGGACTCACCACAGCCCCAATAACCATTAATAAAATACTGTTTTAAAAGCAATGGTAAAGCAGCTTCCTGCCAGACTGTCTCACAGAAAAGTGCATTCATTTAACTTAGATCTCAGTTCTTTTGATTCTTTTTCTAACAGACAATTGAGAATGCATTATTTTCATCATGTACATGTGAATGCATGGCCAAATGGCAGATTTCACATGTAATTTCTTGTATTAATAAACACCCATATTCTCTTTTACATTTTATTTCTCATTTATAGGGGGAAAAAATCATAAAAAATCATGTCAAACTTTAACTAGTAATGGTTATATCTAGGAATCCATAGCAACAGTGTCCATCAGTTTCAAAGGACAAATAAAAACTATTTTGCTTTCCCGTTTGCAGAACAAATACAACTGTAATTATCGAAGCATGTGTTAGAGTTGCCCTTCCTATGGAAAACTGCATAACAGAGATTTTGTAAAACCCATTTAAAAAGCAAATGCCCCGGTCTAGGCAGAGGTTCCAAACTGGTAAATCTCCAGTTTTTACAGTAACCTTAGTCTCCCACTGTGATGATTTTTCTGTAGTTGTGGAAGATCAAAGCACTAGGAGAAAGAACTTAGGAGCTAGCTAACATTTGCTAAAATTATCATTCGCAGGAGAAATGGAACTAGTTTTTCGAAACTATTAACTAGTACTGGCTTTCAACTGCGTTCTCAAGGTCTAAACCCAGACTGAAAGCTTGAAAACAATAGTCTAATTTCTACTAAACAATAAAGGTCTTCTTTCATATTTTTTTATATCATCTGTGCTAATTGCAGTCTTCCAAATTAAGTCTACATTCCTGAACATGGCTGTGGCAGATGCACCCACCCTACTAAAGACCTGAGAAAGACCCAACACACACGGTGCTAAAGTTTCTGGCCCTGGTGGCGCCAGGTCTGCCTCCCCCTCACAGCTCATGTCTGGGCCACACAGTGGGGGTCAAAGGCAGGAAAGTTGGGGTCCTCAGCCAACAGGGGCTGACACGACCATGGATTGACCACAGATCAGATTCGACCAGGGTATAAATGCGGCCCCGTCGAGACTCATTGGAGTCGGTCCTCCTCGGAGCAGCGGGTCTGCGGCCGGGGACTCTCCCCTTGAGTTGGGACGCCACTTAAGGTAACTTCTCGAGATTGAGAGCCCTCCTTTTTTGGTGAGTGAGTGAGTGCACATTTTGGGTCGTTTGGCCAAAACTTAAGAATTCTTAACTCAGCTGTGTCTGGTAATATTATTTGTTGAATGTCAGTGGGATGTTGTTCTGGTGAATGAAGTTTTGTCTGCCTCATTTCAGTTGCAGATTAAAGCTTGTTTGAGCTCATTATTTGTGTGCATGTAGCCATTTTGGTGCGATTCCGTGACAATGGCAGAATGAATCAGCTGATGCTATACTTCAGTTTAGAATTTTAAGTGTCACCATACTTATTCAAATCAGGTTTGCGACTTTAAAAAATTTAGTCCTCACGGATTTACAAAATGAAATTGAAATTAATCACAATTTGTAAAATAAAACATTGTATATTATTTTCCTTTACCATATGCCTAGGGTTTTTTCCTTCAACCAACCTGCCGAAGATTAATTTTCTTTGGGGCAGTGTAACTTGACAACAATTATTCCAGCAGCAGAGCTGTGCACTGCAGAAATACACAATGCGCACACTACAGCCTTATGCCCGAACAGTGATATATAGGAGTTCTTGCAATGTGAAGAGTGGGAAGTGAAAACCACTTCTATAACAAATAGCATTTCAATAGCTTTAATAGCAAGAGTGATACAAAAGCTTGTCAAAAGACAGGTGTATTTTTTGGTACAATGCTGACATTTTAGGCTCACGACCGTTACTACACTCATTTCTTAACTGGATTTTTTACAGTTTCTAAATATTGATCCTCCATTTAGTGGGCCACTTTTTTTTTCTTTTGTAGCCATTTTAAAAGGCTTCAATGCAAAGGATCGAGGACTACTTGTGTAATAAAGATGAACTACTTAAAATCTGCCACAGGAACTGCCAGTACATACACTCGAAACAAAATACAGTGCATCCTCCTACAAGCAGAATGGATGAGAAAAATGGAAGATTACATTGAGGTAACTTAATTTTATTAGAACAAGTCTAGATTGCTGTTCCTGCTCCCCCAGAAGAGACTGCAGCAATGGACATGCCAAAAGAGCTCAATTAAGCATTGGGGTTTTTTTAACTGTGGTTGTGTTTGAGCAAGGGCTTAAGAATAGCTTTTAGCAATATTCTGTGCAGTAAAATAAATAAGCTTTAGAAAAGGAAGACAAACTTGCACTTCCTTTTCACAACTATTGTTATCAGTTTTAAGAGTCAGCTTGACAGGGTGCAGACTCATCTCATTTAAACTATAATTTACCTCAAGAGGCTGGACTGCATGATTCTTGTGGTTCCTTCCAACCTGGTATTCTGTGATTCTATGATCTATGATTGATACTTGTTGTTTTGACTAATAGCTTCACTGTAAATAAAATTAATCTGAAATCAACAAGCAAAGGAACAACACTCATCATTCCCTTTCTCCTCTCAGTTATAACAAGCTAGGGTCTGGTGTAAACTGCCTTGGACACCACGCAGGGTACCAGCTTGGATGCTACAGAAGCCACAACTTTCTGAACAACAACAGAGGGAAAATACCTCTTGCAGACTTCAAAGTACAGAGCTATCTACCTCTGTCCAGGTGAATAAAACAGTTTAGTTACAAACAGTACTGTTAAAATCTTCAGAATCGCAGAATCACAGAATATTAGGAGTTGGAAGGGACCTCAAAAGCTCATCCAGTCCAACCCTTGCCAGAGCAGGATCACCAGACCAGGTCACACAGGAACACGTCCAGGCGGGTTTTGAATGTCTGCAGAGAAGGAGACTCCACAACCTCTCTGGGCAGCCTGGGCCATGCTCTGGCACCCTCACAGTGAAAAAGTTTTTCCTCATGTTCAGGTTCAACCTCCTATGCTCCAGCTTGGGACCATTGCCCCTTGTCCTATCATTTGCTATCACTGAGCAGAGCCTGGCTCCTTCCTCCTGACACTCGCCCTTTACAAATTTATAAACATGAATGAGGGCACCCCTCAGTCTCCTCTGCTCCAAGCTAAAGAGACCCAGCTCCCTCAGTCGCTCCTTATAAGGGAGATGCTCCACTCCCTCCATCATCTTTGTGGCCCTGCTGGACTCTTTCAAGCAATTCCCTGTCCTTCTTGAACTGAGGGGCCCAGAACTGGACACAATATTCCAGATGCAGTCTCACCAGGGCAGAGTAGAGGGGAAGGAGAACCTGTCTCAACCTACAAACCACTCCCCTTCTGATACACCCCAGGATGCCATTGGCCTTCTTGGCCACAAGGGCACAGTGCTGGCTCATGGTCATCCTGCTGTCCACCAACATCCCCAGGTCCTTTCCAGCCACTCCTCCCCAAGCCTGTAGTGCTGCATGGGGTTATTGCAACTGAAGTGCAGGACCCAGCACTTGGCCTTGTTGAAGCTCATCCAGTTGGCCTCAGCCCACGGATTCAGCCTGTCCAGGTCCCTCTGCAGAGCCTTCCTACCCTCAGGCAGATCAACACTCCCTCCCAGCTTAGTGTCATCTGCAAACTTGCTGAGGGAGCACTCAATCCCCTCATCCACATCATTGATAAAGTTGTTAAACAGGACTGGCCCCAAAACTGAGCATTTTTATATATATATATCTATGTCTTCTATGCAAAAGCCACAATTTAAGATGTAAACTCAGGTCCTTTTTAGGCTTATTTCTAGACAGAAGATGCTTACAGGTTTACAAAGCAAATGAACACTACATCTACAATTTAAAAAAAAAAATCAAAAAACCCACAAAAATGCTACCTATGAATCTGCAAAGGAGACCGCACAAGTGCTTTAAGCACGTTCTGTGCAGGTAATGCAGACCTGGACGAGCATAGTCACGCCAAGAAGCAGGAAGACCCACGAGAAGGATCAGTGGATCAAATTCCAAACTGCACAGGCAAAATGGATAAGCAGTCAGGATGCTTGCAGAGTGATACACAAACTCTTACACAATTTTATGAATTATGCATGCACTCATCTAAACTGTCAACTTTTAAAATAAGGAAAACAAGAAACATCCACACTAGAAAAAAATCAGCCAAATCTTTGTGCCCCCACATTTTAAATCAGATTATCAAAATATCTATATTAAATTAAGATAAATGATGAAACAACAACACCTTAATAGAGGTACTTTTTAAATCTTTCTAAATTATATATCAACAGGAACAGCTATTCACTAACCTGAATCAAGCATGGAAAATAATGCCTAGTAGAAACAGATCCCCCTTTCTCTCTCCTGCACATCATTAGAGGAATTGGTAAGTTACCTTGTAAAGCATGACATAGTCCTAGTTTCAGTTAGATATGAAAACCACTGGACAACAGTAACTTAGAGCTCCATACTGGTACAGAATAACTTCAAGGATCAAAGCAGAAAAGAAAAGCAGAAAGCACCTCTACATGTGTAAGTGTACAATATGGGAGGGTCTCACTGTAAACCAGAGTTTCTGAGATCATATTATTTAGTAACAACAATGAATACAGGTCATAAAACCCCCTCTACTTTCCAATCCTCTACAATCTATTAAAGAATCTAATTTTTAAACTTTGCAATTCTTACTTCTAAAAAATTACGAAGTCTATTCTTAGTTTTCATTCCAATCATGAATAGACTTGTATTAAGTTGTTCTGAGTGACTTGAACTTCTGTGGTTTATCTAGCTTTGGAAAAAAAAAAGAAATGGATAAAGCCAACAGCTTTGATCTTTATTTTACAAGTAAGGAGCTTAAAAAAATCACAATAACATAATCCAAAATGATGGCACAAAATAAAACAGAAGTCATATCTTGCCTACTGTTTCATCATATCAAGCATCATCACATAGATAAAAATATAACTTTGTGTCAAAAAGAAGAAGGAAAAGAAAAAAACCCCATGGGCACTGCAACAACAAGAACTTATTCAATAGCCCTTCCTTTAATAATAGCACTCATTACCGTAAGTGTCATTACTAATGACCCTCTCTTTGAAATCTATGGTAACTGAGGAATAAAATATCACGTAAAGTATCATTTATTATGTAAACCTCAGTGAACTCTGCTTTCTCCCTTTTTGTTCTTTCTGCTCCTGTCTGCTTCAATTGCATGCTTTGTTTGGAAATTCATCTTAATTTCAAATTATTTTGTATACTATCATTAGTGGTCATGCTACATGACAAAACATGTTGCCGAGATGTTAAAGTTGGTCTTTTTTTATAAGGACATGGACTGCATGAAATGAGGAAAAAGTGAGAGACTGTTGAAGGGGGGAAAGCAGCATAGTTGTAATTTTTTTATTAATAGTCCCCAGTACATTACTCCCAGAGTGTGTGTTTGTCCTTCTTGAAAATTTATGAAAAATATAACAAAAAAAGTAGGAATCAAGGCTAATCTTCAAGGTTATTCAGAAACACAAGTTGATGCAAATTGGCTGCAAGACCTAGAATGGCTAAAGGCACCTTTACAACATACCTTTGTACATTAGAGGTGTATCATCCACGAAATGAACAGATGAGAAATTATTAAGAAAAAAAAAAGATTATTTGTTTTCTTTAAAGAGTCAAGCAACCAGCAGTAGAAGAGTCCACAGGTCTACTTCTCCTCAGATAACCTTTTCGCCTTTCCTGAAGTATTTGCAAAGACAGACAAGACTATAATTTAATTTAATTCAATGAAATGAGAGAAAGGTCATATTTGCATGAGAAAACAGAGCTGGCGAGATGAGCCGTCAGAAGAAATAAACTACTACATTTGCACCCAAAACCTACAGGTAGGACAGTAAATGGAGTTTTCTCTTTTCAAAAAATTACCACAAACAGCCACTAAGGATATTTCAAATAAAATTACTTTTTAAAAGTTTATACTTACAGAGTAAATGTGTTAAATATTGTTAGCCAAAATTCACATTAGAAAGAAGGTTTTATTTTCCTACACACCTTGCAATTGTTTCTAAACAAGGTTTATTCTATTTTTCCATTTTCCTTTTAGAAGTCCTTGGAACACAGACGCAAAACAAAATCATTAAAAATTCCATAAGCAGCCTTTTTGCCAACCTCTCAAACTAAACTTCATTAATCAAAAGTACAGGATTTCACTTGACAAATTCACTTTGCACATTTAACAAATCCCCAAATTTAACCCTCCATGACCATATTAACATTAGTACTTATGCACTGATCCAGTGGACACCTTATGCTATACCTGGGACACACTCATATCCCAAATTACACAGGAAAATTAGGCTGCAAGTGATGAAATCCTGCCTATTATTTATTTAATTTACTTGTTAACAACGAGAAAATTCTCTCATGCTAATGAGAAAAATTCTGAAACAGAAATATACCTCTCCCCACTCAAAGGAAGAAGGAGAAAAAAAAAGTAAACCCCATAGGGTTTGATAGACATTAGAGTTATTTCTGTGATCCTCTTATCTCTTAGCCTGCAGATGGATGGACCATTTAATGAAAAACAATGGTCTCCCTCATACTAAAGCCACAAAGAACGACCAACTTCTTAACAAGAGAACAGCTAATATACCTCAGAAGTGCTCTGATCATCTCATGTGTTGTTTCAAACCAGAGCCTTATTAAAATGCCTCAATTTTATCAAAATCAGTTCTCCATTTCTTAAATTGATTTCTTCATTATATGATTTGTTCAAATCTAGTTACTAGTTAACACTCATAAAATCATGACTATATTAGCATAATTCATAGCTATAGTTCTGAAGGATACTGCGCTATTCATCATTCTACAACTCTACTTAGGAACACAAGGGTTGAATACTAGCACAAGATCACAAATACAGCAAGTTGGCTATTTCTCCTTTCCTGTATTTCCCGAAGCTTCTAACTATGCAGGACAAAAATTAGAGAAGACCACCTGCTTTGGATCTCTTGTCATTTGGATATTTTCTCAGAGTGCCACGCTCTGACCAGATACCCACTGTTAAGAAAGGACTTTTGGAAAGCAAGATATAGAATTTTATTTGTTTTACAGGGTATAACACACAAGTCTTAGGTCCCAAGGAGATACTTCTGATGATGTTTCTGGCAGCTTCTTAGATTGTAACTATTTCTCTTCTCATTGTCTTTCCAATTGACACCAACTCTTTGCGAGAAATGAAATGCTAATCTGCTTAAATTAAATCACATGGAGCAGAGCTCACATAATTCCTTGTAACATTCTTCTTTTGCCTGCAGCTGCACCATCTTATCTACCCCTTGCTTCTGTACCTTTAACCCTTCTAACTCAAACGTAACCATGACTTCTCACATCTCCTTCTCCTCTGACTGTCCTGTAGATTCAGATCATTATATTTTACACAACATTTCAGTCTACTGCTTTGCTATTTTCCTCTCACTCTTATTAAGATTCAAACTCGTCTTACGTTCACTATTTCTCCCCTCCGTGCACCATATACTCTCTGTTTCCAAGCACACTTCAATGCCATAGGTTCTGAGTGCTTCTGATGTTAAGAATCACATGTTCATTTTGGATAGAACACACAAAATCCTATGTGTTTTGGGCTCTTGGAAATGTTTTCATCTCTGTCCCAGAGGTGATATGAAAATAGTCAAGATCTGAGGATTTTAAATGCTTTTATTTAACCGTTTTCTTCACATTTGGAGTTTTGGACATAATCTGCATTTTAAGTTATGCATCACACATGAATACTTCCTCCTGCAATTGATACATACTCCAAAATACCGCTTCCCTCTCGTCTGAGTCTCTTGCAGTCTATTAAATTATGAATTGCTGAGCTGCATCTGTTAGCAATGTTACAAATACCAGGGTTCTTTTCAAAATCACTGACAAATACAGCAACAACATGCATTATTTCAGTTGTAACAACTTAATGTATTTTACTAGTACAACAGACACATTTGTTTACCAAATCTCTATGATACTTTTGGGTTTTGAATAAATTTTACTAAGAAATACAGTTATGAAATATTTTTATAATCTAAAGCACAGGAGGCAGAATGAGATCTTAATAGTCACGATAACTAAGCTTGGAGAGGAGAGAAATTAGGCTTACTGGTTGTTCCTTGTTGCTCTGGAATCCCAAACACCAGAAAAGCCACAAAGGATGTGAAGTCACACTTTTTGGAGAAATAATGTAGCTGGTCAGGTAATGCACTAAAAATTCCAACTACTTTCAGCAATATTCCCTGAAGACATAATAATACTAATAATGTGACAGACCAATTATAGTAGGAAAAAGTGAGTCATATTAGCATTATAGGCAAAATTTATACTGTATTATGTTTAGTTCCAAGAAAATGACACAACAGTTAAGGAGACGAAAAAGTGCCACATTACTACAAGCTAAATATATCCACAGTGGCATAATAAAGAGTTAGTCCCACTGTGAAAACACACTGTGCAGTTGCAATGTTGACCACAGCACTTACAATGAAGAATTTCAGAGCACTCGTTCTGCATTATTTTCTATTAATGCTCAAGATTATTCAAAAGAGAAAGCCCACACTGATGACAGTTCTTTTCACATCATAAGAAGAAGGTGTGAAAGGTGTGACTAGCACTAGGCTATTGGGGCACTAGGGCTCAAAAAAAGGAATGAAACAGTCTTCTCGAAACTAGATTAAGAAAATAAATAATGGCAAAAGTGTGGGTGAAAGTCATCAAAACACTTGAAATTTTGTAAACTGGAAAAACACTGCTTGGGACATTTAAGACTATTTAAGTTGCTTAATAATTTGGAGTTGCAATTTGATTTTCTGCCTGCATATCTGGATTCATGATACCCAATGGGTTTCTGTGTCATGGAGAAAGAAGACATTAAAATATAAAGATTATGCATTAAGTCAGTTAAATTATCCTACGAGCTAAAGAAGCATTGGTGGATGGCAGTATTTCAAATTAGCAGGCAGTACCGAATCACACTTAATACAGACAACCATGAACCATGTGACACATTGCAAACTAATGATTGTAAAACCTCTAAGGTCCCTAGCTAGGAGTTCCTTCATTCTTACACCTAGTGAGCAGGTGAAATCAGACTTAAACAAAACCACCCAAACCGCACACAGCAACTATCAAACGTGAACTCTATGCATTCTTAGATATGTTGCCAAATGGTTTTCGAGTTCAGAGATTTTTTTAAAAGGATTTATTTTGGAACATCCTTAATGATGCCATGAATGAGTATTTCCAGACATGACTGTTATACCAAGGACCCTAGAACTGACAGCTGATCTGTTACATGTATGGCTATCAAATTGAGCCTGTGGGAACCTACTAGAAACATGGAAGCACAAACAAACACAGGAAATGTGAAGGGAAAAATAATCTAAAGAATTTGGCATCTCCTGTTCTTTATGGGCAGGACTCAGTCCTTCAAGAAAGGTAGAAAAAAACAGCTCTTCTTTTAAGGATACATTTAGGTGTCCGCTCTTCTCCTTTGTGGGTATGTGGTGCGACCAAGCAAAGAGTATTCACATTTTGAAGAATTTAGATATTAATGTGAGACACAAGGGTAACCAAGCCAAGCACTTAAACATATGCTTAAGGTTAAGTAACCAAGGGACTCTAGAAGTGAGAACAGTTAATTGCAGTACTGTGACAGCTCATTCCAGTATACGTAGTTACAAAAGTAGCACAAGAAAAAATGTCTTCTTACTATTAAATACAAGTTCCGTCAACTATTTTCTAGTTGTAAGTAAGCATTACTCCACTTTGAAGTTAAATTCTTGTTTTCTTTGAGCATTGCAACGAGGTCTCCGCTGTCAGGCTAATAATCATAGTTTATCCATTAAGCATTCCCAGCCTCTGTGCGTCTGCACTTTCTGATTACTGTCTGGTCAGTTAATTTCTACAGCTTTTCAGCTGGCACTAATCAGGAATTAAAATCTGCCATCAGCTTTGCTAGAAACAGATTCCTACCCCTGGTTAGAAAGGATTTTCAAAATAGGCAATTCTTGGCCTTTTCTGATTATCCACAGACAAGCTCGTAATCCAGTCGCTAGTATTTAGGAAGTCAAGCAGAGAAATAAACAATGTTGATTATAATCTACTTTTCTTTTTTTTAAAAAATCAAGAAATAAAGCAAAAAAACCCTTCAGCGTTCTAATCCTGATACATCTGTTTTGGGGTTGTTTCCTTTATTTTTAATTCAACAGGACAATGGATTTGAGTGAAGATGAAAAGGAAGGCCAGGAATCCAATAAAAACAGCCCTTTTTATATTATACATTTACAATGGCCAGTACATCTTATGTCTAACAAATGAAAAGTAAACAAAGATATTTCATTCAAGTTTACTATGATTAAGATAGTGATTAAAGACATTTTGCAGTTTTGAATGGGTTGACTTCAGGGGGAGAAAGGGAGAGAGATCTACTAGACACACTGAAAGGGAAATATCTCCTTTTTAGTTATTTTCCAGGTAAGAAAGCTCAGAATAAATCTTCTGACTAGCCTATAACCACCAAAAGAATGATCACAGAGTAATAGAAATTCTGTTACGAGAGTAATAGAAATTGTTACGACACAAATACTAGAGTAGTTGCAAGTTTGAGGAAATGATACTTCCTAGATAGTTGAACTGCTGGACTGACTTAAGCTCTGATTTGCCTATGGTGATGTGGGGATGATGGAAGACTTCCTGAGGTGCAGGTTGGTAAAGAACTTCTGTCTTCTTCAAGCTGACTTCCAGCCCAAAGAGCTCAGCAGCCTCTGCAAAGCTGGATGTTAAGAGCTGCAGAGCTGTTTCTGTATGAGCAATGAGGGTGGCATCATCA
>NW_010188822.1:0-1665 GCF_000695765.1 Mesitornis unicolor
TGAAAGATGCAACTGTTTGGCCCATTCCAGTCATCACTTGGCTGCTTAGAAACAGGGGGAGCTCAGCATCATGTGCCGAGTTAAGCAGTGAGGTTTGGCAATAAATACAACTATGTCATCTTTTTGGGGCTGTTTTTTCTAACAGGACTTGGGTGGATGTGATTGCAAGCTCCTTGTTCCCCCAGCCACAAACTTCCCAAATATATTGTATCAAAAAAGTGTCTGAAGTCTTTGAATTGTTCCCCTTTCACGGTGTCGTAAAGCTTGGCTTTTTGGGGAGAAAAGGGCTGATTTGGGGTGGTTGTCGCTGTTACTGGCTTTGCTCTTAGCTTTGGAGCATGTAAAATCCTTCAGTGGGCCTAAATAAGCAGTGAAATAATAGATTTTTTTAAAAAAAATCATTATTTTTTGCAGCATAACTGAATAGAATTAGCACATGAAAGCCACTGATAAGCACTGGAAACTGTGCAGAGTTGAGAGGAGTGGGACTTACCCCACTTGGCACCAGCAAATTGGGAGGCCAAGAGAGAAGCTGTGAGTAGGAATTTGGGTTGTGGATTGAAAATCATTGACAGAGCACTTGGAAAGAAGCCTCTTTTAAGGTTTATTTAATGGAGGCTGGCATTTTGTGCTGTCAGGAAACAAAGTGGGTATGGCAGCGTGCCTTTCTCATCAGCTGATTCATTTTAATCTGGATGTTTACAGGTACCCGAGCACGTAATGGTTCTGAGAAACAAAATAGAAACCAGAAGAGATAGGAGAAGGAAGATAAGCTACTTATTTCCCCCATCCTCCTGTTAAGAATCGGTGAGTACAGAGATAATAATAACTGACTTCATTTTTATGGTGGTTGTGGCGCCATGGGGACATAAGCAGGGCATAACTACTACGTAATAACGTATTTCAGAGAGGTTTTATGGGTCTTTCTGAAGTGCTGAGAGCTGGGCCTAAAATCAGAGTACAGAAAACAAAGGAAATCCTCTGGAAGACTTGGAAAGCATTGCACATTGTGAATGTACAGAGAGTAAAGTAGATTTTTCTTCATCCAGGGGTACGGGGACTCCTTGTAGCTGGTACCACAAGCAAGGTGCACTCAAAGCAACACTCGATGCCCTCTGAGTACTTGGAGGTTGTATCCTACTCCCCTTTGTATCCTGCTTGTAGGGGTGCATAGGATAAATGCAAAGCACCCCCTGCTCCTTTAAAACTTTAAAACTGCCCTGGATGTTAGGGCAGAGTTGATTTGTGACTTAAAAAGTCTCATTCGTTAATTCCCCCTTGGAGAATCCTCATACCTGTCCATACTTGTGAGAATTGCTCATTACTTGGGTTTTTTAATGAGCCTCCAGATATTTCTCCTCTCTCAGTTTAATCTGTTTTGGAGAATTTCAGCACAGCTTCTTTTGCTTTTTATGGCACGCAAACTTGTTTAGGTTTTGGGTTGGGTTTTTTTTTGTGGTTACTTTTAGGTAACAACTCCAAGCATTGCTGACGTTATTGAATATTTATATTTATTAACATCATATTGGCCAGGTATGAAAGGCTTTGGTCGTGGAGAAGGCCCACTCTATGGGGTGCTGTGTCCTGCAAAATGAAATAAAAAGCACCTTAAGCAACAGATGAGTGACGCTTTTTAGTTGTAAACAATAGAAATATAAATAAGAA
>NW_010188823.1:0-1909 GCF_000695765.1 Mesitornis unicolor
CAGGCAGACTCCCTCCTTGTCCACCTCACCATCACCACCCACCCCCCCGCCCCCTCCCACCCCAGATGCCTCTGGACAACAGGTATGAGGCTCTGGTTGAGGATGTGGATGATAAGCAATCTACTCTAGAGGTGTTTCCACAGTCATAAAGGCCTACTGCCTGTATCACGACCACATCTACAAGGAAGAAAAGAAGGGTTGTAGTCATAGGTGACGCCCTTCTGAGGGGAACAGAGGGTCCAATATGCCAGGTAGACACTCAGCACAGGAAAGTCTGTTGTCTCCCTGGAGCCTGGGTTAAGGACATCACTAGGAAACTTCCCAGCTTGGTTCAATCCTCAGAGTATTACCCACTGTTGATCTTCCATGTAGGTGGAGAGGAAGTGGCGACTTGTAACCCAAGAAGAACCAAAAGAGTCTTTAGGGCCTTGAGATGGTTGGTGAGGGAATCTGAGGCACAGGTTATTTTTTAATCTCTCCTTCCACTTGCAGGCAGTGACATTGGAAGGAACTGACAGATTGAGTCTATTAATACATGGCTTTGTGGCTGGTGTCACCACCACAATTTTGTTTTTTTTTGATAATGGACTGGCCTACATGACACCGAGCTTGTTGACATCAAATGGAAGACACTTTTCTCAAAGGGGAAAGAGGGTCTTTGCTCAAGAGATTGCGAGGCTGATTGACAGGGCTTTAAACTAGATGTGAAGGGGGGGTGATAATATCAGGCCTGTCTGTGACAAGCTGTGGGATGACACACCAGAGTTAGAGGGATGGGGATGCTAGTCAGGGCACTCAGCCTGTTGCCCTGAGGCGTGCAGGGCACACTGCAGCACAAAGTCTTACAGAGATGAGCCAGGGTCTCCTGAGGTAGTAGGAGCCAACAGGGAAACACCTGTGAAACACCTCAAGGGAATTAAGGGGTGCTCCTCTAAAAAGGTGACACATCCGACAGCCCATCTGAAGTGCCTCTATACGAATGCATGCAGCATGGGCAACAAACAGGGGCAGCTGGAAGCTACTGTGCTGCTGAAAAGCTATGACATAGTGGCCATTACTGAAATTTGGTGGGACATTTCCTATGACTGGAGTGTGGCTATCGATGGCTACAAACTGTTCAGAAGGGACAGGCAAAAAAGGAGGGGCAGAGGTGTTTCCCTCTATGTTAAGCAACGGATAGAGTGTGAAGAGATGTCTCTAAAGAATAGCCAAGAACAAGTTGAAAGCTTATGGGTAGGCATTAGAGACAGAGGCAACAAGGGGAACCTTGTAGTTGGTGTTTACTACAGGCCGCCCGATCAGGGGGAACCTACTGATGAGGCGTTTCTACTCCAGCTACAGGAGGCATCATGCTCACGGGCTCTCATCCTGCTGGGGGATCTCAATCCCCCTGACATCTGCTGGAAAAGTAACACAGTGATCTGTAGGCAATCCAGGAGACTCCTGGAGTGCCTCAGTGAAAACTTCTTAAGCCAGGAAGTAGACAGCCCTACCTGAGGGTGTGCAATACTGGACCTGATGGTCACCAAGGCAAGTGAGCTCATCAGGGATGTCATGATTGGAGGCAGCCTGGGCTGTACTGATCATGCGCTGGTGGAGTTCACTGTCCTAAGGAATATGAGTCAGACGAAAAGCATAGTCAGGACTCTTTGAGAACAATGAAGAGAGACTTCAAGGGCTTGGGACAACTGGTTAAGGGATCTGGAGCACAAGTAGTGTTCTCCTTTATCCCACCAGTTTCGGGGAGATCTGAGGTGATAAACAGAAAGAGCCAGCAGATCGATGCCTGGTGCCACAGGCAGGACTTTGGGTTTTTTAATCACGCATCAATTTACACTCTACCAGCTTTGGTGGAAACGGATGGGGTACGTCTATCTAAAAGGGGGAAAAGGTTCCTGGGACAAGAGTT
>NW_010188824.1:0-2183 GCF_000695765.1 Mesitornis unicolor
CCCCCCCCCCGGGGCACTCACAACCAGCCGAGGCTGTTCCAGAGCATCCAACCCCACATTTACTCCCCCAAAACCCCTTTTTCGGACCCTCCACACCTCAGACCAGGCCACCATAACGCCTCAACCCCCACCTACCCCAGGAATTCCCTCCTCCTCCCTTCAACCGCCCGCCCTTGAGCGAAGCAGCACCCATTTCTCAGCATCCCAGCGCCCACCCGCTGTCCCCTGTCCCCTCTGCAGTCCCCCCCGAGGCCCACATTTACTCCCCCAAAACCCCTTTTTCGGACCCTCCACACCTCAGACCAGGCCACCATAACGCCTCAACCCCCACCTACCCCAGGAATTCCCTCCTCCTCCCTTCAACCGCCCGCCCTTGAGCGAAGCAGCACCCATTTCTCAGCATCCCAGCGCCCACCCGCTGTCCCCTGTCCCCTCTGCAGTCCCCCCCGAGGACCCCACCATCGACGGAGCCCCCGAAATCCTCCTGCGCGCCGGGACGCCGTACAACCTGACCTGCCGGGCACGCAGCGCCAAGCCAGCGGCCACCATCGTCTGGTACCGCGATGGGCTCCAGCAGGACGGGGCCATCACCAGCACGGTACTGGGACGCACTGGGATTCCGCATCCGCCCCGTGCCGCTCCTCAGTGTCCCCAGTACGGCACTGGGAGCTAATGGGGACCGTCCCCTCTGCCTGCAGGAGGGGCTGGCCGATGGCAAACGGGAGACGACCACCAGCCTGCTCGCCATCAACCCCACCGACCTGGACATCGGGAGGGTGTTCTCCTGCCGCAGCACCAACGATGCCATCCCGGCGGGCAAGGAGACCTTCGTCAAGCTCAATGTTCACCGTGAGTCCGTGCTGGGGACAGAGGGGACCGTCCCTGGTGGCTTTCGGGGTACCCGAGGGTCGGGAGGGGACACCAGGGGACTCCAGCGCCGTGGTTGGGGACGGGGGGATTGGCTCAGGGTGGTGCCAGGCTGGAGGTGACAGCGCAGGCTGGGACTTGGTGGTGAACACCGACCTCCAGTGGCTGCTGTGGGAAGGGACCCATCCCCAGCGCGATACTGGGCAGGGGTGCTGGGTACCCGCGCTGGGATACTGGGCAGGGATGCTGGGTCTCCATGGCAACCATCTCTGCCAGGCGGGGATACTGGGTACCCGTACTGGGCAGTGGTACTGGGAACCAACACTGGGATACTGGGCACCTGCACTGGGATACTGGGTAACCATGGCGTGCACCCACACCGGGCAGAGATGCTGGGCACCCACCACCAGCACCCACAGCAGGCAGGGGTGCTGGGTACCCCATGGCAACCATCCACATCAGGCAGGGATACTGGGTGCCCATGGTGAGCACCCACAATGGGTAGGGATGCTGGGTGCCCATGGCAACCATCTACACCAGGCAAAGATGCTGGGTGCCCACACTGGGATACTGGGCAGGGATGCTGGGTGCCCATAACAACCATCTATGGCAGGCAGGGATACTGGGTGCCCCCACTGGACAGGGATACTGGGTGCCTACGGTGAGCACCCATGATGGGCAGGGATGCTGGGCAAGGATACTGGGTACCCACATTGGGATACTGGGTGCCCATGGCAACCATCTACACCAGGCAGGGATGCTGGGTGCCCACACTGGGATACTGGGCAGGGATGCTGGGTGCCCATGACAACCATCTATGCCAGGCAGGGATACTGGGTGCCTATGGTGAGCACCCATGATGGGCAGGGATGCTGGGCAAGGATACTGGGTACCCACATTGGGATACTGGGTGCCCATGGCAACCATCTATGCCAGGCAGGGATACTGGGTGCCTATGGTGAGCACCCATGATGGGCAGGGATATTGGGTACCCGCACTGGGATACTGGGTACCTGCACTGGGATACTGGGTACCTGCATTGGGATACTGGGTGCCCATGGCAACCATCCACATCAAGCAGGGATGCTGGGTGCCCATAGCGAGCACCCAAAATGGACAGGGATACTGGGTACCCACACTGGGATACTGGGTACCCATGGCAAGCACCCACAATGGGCAGGGACGCTGGGTGCCCATCACCAGCACCCACACCAGGCAGGGATGCTGAGCACCTGGCAGGGATGCTGAGCCTGTACCAGCACCCACACCAACCCCGTCCCCCTCCCCGCAGACCCCCCGACCGTCACCCTGTCCAT
>NW_010188825.1:0-5116 GCF_000695765.1 Mesitornis unicolor
TCCAACCGAGTGATTCTGTGATTGTGTGAAAGCAGTTGGAAATAAGTGGGATTTTTTCCCCTCTGCTCGTGTACGATTTGGAAAACAAGTAACAAGGTTGAGCTTCTTCAAACCTTGAGAGCACCGATTCTTTGCTAGACCCTGTGCTCCGAGTTACTGCGGCCGATGCGAGCTGCTCTGTGACTGCTGAGGTGGCCAGAGCCTGTCCTGTGCTGAACCACCCAGAGATGGTTCCTCTGTCCTGTGATTGCTCCTGCAGCTCAGTGAGCAGCTGCGTGGTAACGTATTGTGCTGAAATACGAGGAAAATCCTCCTGACGCTTGTCTGACATCGAGTTGCTTCCAGCAGGTTTTAACATCAGGAAAAGGGTCTGGAAACTACTGGGACAAGAGGCATTGACAAGTACACGAGGCTCATTTCTCCTGTGACGGCTCCGTTCTGCTCCCATCTTTTTCCCCCAGCACGGGAGTGTGGAGACGTAGAGTCTTTAAAAACTCTCTGAGGGCCTTTGGCTGCTTCTGTGGGTGAGAATGGTGAATGTGCTGGGCAAGGTGAAACTGTGCCAGGGGAGGTGGTAGCTGGTAGCAGACGGCAGGAAAATGTGGAGGAAGTGAGTTTTCTTGGTGTTAATGGCCTCTGCTCTGCTTCAGCTCCTTCTGGAGGCCGGTGGGACAGAGGAGCCGGGGAGGATCCCACCTTGCTGCGCAGTGTAGATGTGGGAGGGTGCAGGGAAGGTTTGTGGGCCCGGAGGCGGCCTAACGTGTGTGTGGTGTAGTCCTGCTTGCTGCGGAGGGATGGGTGGTGTGGCGTGGGGGGCTGAGCAGCAGGAAGGGTGTCAGGGTGGGTGAGGGCTGAGGAGTGGGCGTGCAACGGAGCTGAACGGGTGGGAAAGGGGATGGACAAAAGCAAAGACAAATGCAGTGAGGGTCGAGGAGAGCACCCTGGGTTCATTCTGTTCGGGGGTCCTGGTGTCCAGGTGCTGCTCAGCCCCTGAAGGAGGCTGGGATGGAGGGGTCAGGGCCTCTGTGCCCCCTCTGGAGGACACGCAGCCCCCGCGTGGAGGTGCTGCCGTGCTTGGCCCAGCGCTGGGGGCTTTGCTCGGTGTTGGTGACGCCGTTGGCTGTGCCCACGCTGGCTGCTCGGAGCCAGGCTGGGGCAGCAGTGGGCATGAGAGGCAGCTTTGGGACTACGTAGGCGTTTATCTTCGTGCCCAAGGGCCTGTAAAACCAGGTCTTTGTGCCTTTTCTTTAAAGCGACTTCAGTCGCTCCTGCAAACACCGCGTCAAGCCATGTGTGAAGAAGTGGCTGCCGGTTTCTGTGCGGCTCTTCCACAGCTCGCAGGCCGAGGAGACAAAGCACGTCTGTGCGAGAAGGCAGCTCCCGGCCGGCGCGGTGCCGGCTGCCACCTCCTCGAGCGGGCAGCGTGGGCCCTGCCGCTGTGCTGGGACTGCCCCAGCTGCTGAGGGGACAGCGGGAAACCCATTAACAATGAAACTGTCATTTTGGCTTTGAGGAAGCCCATGGAGAGCTAAGAATGTCTGAAGATGTGGAAATGCTCTTTCTTGACGACGAGAGCAGTGGCCATCGTGGGTGCTGCTGGGGTCGTGGCTTTGAAGCGGTGTGGGAGCAGCAGAGATGTGGTGTGGGGCAGGGGCGAGCTGTGCCCCTGGCTGGGCTGGGGGTGCTGTGTCAGCAGTGGGTGGTGGGCTGAGGCTGCTGCAGGGGGGCTCTCCCTGGTGTGCCCAGCTTAGGGGGCAGAAGAGGTGGTGTTTTGGGAGGTCAGCCCCAGGAAAGCCTTCTGCTCATCTGGGTGAGCCTCGGGAAGTGCTGAGCTGTTTTGCCAGTAGTGAAGGGGGTTTAGGGGAGAGGAATCGTGCTGCTTTCACTTGCTTTACAGATCGAGACCTTTGCATGCAAGGTCTTACCGCACCCAGACAAAAGGCAATGATTGAAGATATAGAGAGCCACAAAATACTCGGTGCTGGCAGTGGGGTAGTAGAAGGAGGGAGCAAAGCAGCAATGGAAGCGGTGTGCAGTTGGCCCTTTTACTTCGAGGGCAACCAGAAAGCTGCCCAGCAGGATGCAAAAGCAGCAGTGTTAGTGCTGGGGTGGTGTTTGTGCAAGGGAACAAGCTCCATCCGAATGCTGCAGCCCCATCCTTGTTTTCCTGTTGGAGAAGCTTGTCTGGCTTTGGTGGCTTTGACAGGCTTGCCACCCACTCAGGATGTTTCCGTGGGTCTCTGCTGCATGGGAGGGTGCATGGGTGGCGTGCTGGGGACAGGCTGGGCTCGGGCACTGACACTTCCTTTCCCTCTGTTCCCATGCAGGACGCAGGCAGAAATGGCCCACACGTGTCGTGGGACCATCAACCTGTCCACCGCCCACATCGATACAGAGGACTCCTGTAACATCGTGCTTTCCAACGGGGGAAGGACGTACCACTTAAAGGCCAGCTCGGAGGTGGAGAGGCAGCGCTGGGTGACGGCTCTGGAGCTGGCCAAAGCGAAGGCCATCCGCATGAGGAACAACCAGTCAGGTAGAGCGCGACTTCGTGTGCCAGCGTGATGCTGGATCCTTTCTGAAACCTCTTGTAAACCAGCTCTTCTGTGCTTGCTGAGTTGTGCAGAAACCCTGGCAGGTGCTATTTCGTACACAATTAAAATTAGCAGACGGTTTCGCAGAGACACAGAGGGTTTTAAACAATACGGTGTGCGCCAGCCGTCATCTCATCTCGCCGTGCAGCGTCGAGCAGGGCTTTCAAGCCCCTGGTAACGACTATAAATTGTGGAGAGCCAGTGCAAACCAGCTTGCGATGCCGCTCCTGGAAGGCGAGGCCGTTCGTGCGGTTCCGCTGGGGGCTGCGGGGTGGTCTGTGTGTACGGGGAGTGCTGCAGGAGGCACTGAGCACAGCGGTGAGTGGCGCTGCAGGGAGCACCGGTTCACAGCGCGGCACCACAGCCATGCTTGTGTTCACCTACAGCTCAGGATGGCTCGGTAGACGGATGACAAGTGTCTTTACTTGAGCTGTCTCTCTCGGTGCACGTTTCCCCTTCTCCCCTCCGCAAACACTGCGCTGTGTGGTATTTGTTAGTGTACATGTGGGACATGGCATTATGTAAAGCTGTCAGAGCCCCGTGCCTGCTCTGCAGCTCCTCCCGGGGTGTCACTGCTCCGCTGTGCAATGGATTGCTTGGCTGCTTAACTGACAGAGTAGTTTAGAAACGTTTCGGTGTTCATAACTCTTCTGGGATTAACACTTGGTTTTGTACCACAAACAAGCATGTCCTGAAGTTGCAGGAGACAAAGCCTGTGAATGCATTAGGAAGCTGGCTCTGTTCTGGAATAAAACCACCCTCAGATCTGACTTTCAGTGCTGCAAATCGGACCTTTTATGAGAGAAAAGATGTTGGTTTTTGTAATGCTGTGCTTGAAATGAAAACCAAACTTCATAAAATGTCCCAGATGTATTTTGGAAAGGGGTGTGCGAAGGTGGGACCAGGGACAGTGCATGGTGAGATCTTTGTTGCGCAGCCTGGGGTTGCCTTGGTTTGGTGTTCGTGTAGCACCCTGCTGTCCCAGTCCAGGTTTGGGTGCTGGGATACCTGTGACGCAGCTCTGTGCTAGCACGGATACGCGTCTGTGGGTGAGGCATTCGGGAAGCTGAGCTTTGAGGCACCACCGGGGAAGGTCGTGGTTGTGGGGAAAGGCTGCCGTGTGCACACAAACTGCACCGCGCCGTGAGGCAGCTGCGGGCACAGCTCTCCGTCAGAGCAGCGGTCGAGGCTGTGTGGATGGGGACCGCTCTGTAGTGCTGCTGGCTTAGAAAACACAGTCAACATTTAATTAGTGTAATGACGCTTCTGTAAGGCAGCGTGCTGAGGTCTTGTCTGCGTGTCAGTGGGACGGTCATTTGGGATGCTGGCTGCCAGGGGAGCTGTGGGGGCAGAGCCTGTGCTTGCCATGGTGTTTCGCTGAGAGCAGCAGAATACCGGCGGTTTGCCGTGCAGCACAGTGAGCCCCAGCCCCGAGATGATGTGCTCTGACTGTGTGTAATGAGCCGTCCCGCGGGGTCGCGCAGGAGTTGATCGGTGCGTGAGGCACTCGCCCGTTTCCTGTAATTGTTTAAGTACGCAGTGTTCTGGGGAACGAGTGTCTGTGGATTTAATGACATGAAGTGTTGTGAACCCTCTGTCCCCCCGTATTGCAGCTCAGGAGCAGTTTTGGATGCTGATGGAGAATCCCGACGGCTGAGGAGAAGCCGGGGGTTTCTGGGCACACGTGGTCTGCAAGCAGAGCGTGAGTTGTGCCGGGTGACGGCTGTGGTGAGCTCAGCCCCGGGTACGATGGCTGTCGGTCCCGTGAGCACCGCTTGTCCCGTCCTTTTCACAGAATCCCAGACCGTTAGGGATTGGAAGGGCCCTCCAAAGCTCATCCAGTCCAATCCCCCTGCCGGAGCAGGAACACCCAGATGAGGTTACACAGGAAGGCGTCCAGGCGGGTTTTGAATGTCTGCAGAGAAGGAGACTCCACAACCTCTCTGGGCAGCCTGGGCCAGTGCTCTGTCACCCTCACTGAGAAGAAGTTTCTTCTCCAATTTCAGTGGAACCTCCTGTGTTCCAGTTTGTGTCCGTTACCCCTTGTCCTATCATTGTTTGTCACCGAGAAGAGCCTGGCTCCATCCTCGTGACACTCCCCCTTTAAATATTTATAACCATGAATGAGGTCTCCCCTCAGTCTCCTCTTCTGCACACTAAAGAGACCCAGCTCCCTCAGCCGCTCCTCATAAGGGAGATGCTCCACTCCCTCCATCATCTTTGTAGCCCTACGCTGGACTCTCTCCAGCAGTTCCCTGTCCTTCTTGAACTGAGGGGCCCAGAACTGGACGCAATATTCCAGATGTGGTCTCACCAGGGCAGAGTAGAGGGGCAGGAGAACCTCTCTGCCCTACAACAACACCCTCCTGATCCACCCCAGGATGGCATTGGCCTTCTTGGCCACAAGGGCACAGTGCTGGCTCATGGTCATCCTGCTGGCCACCAGGACCCACCTCCTTTTGTTGGGTGGGCGTTTGGAAAAGAGTCCTGCGTGTGGGAGAGGCTGGTGCCTGCCTTTGCCT